>NC_057864.1:28334842-28612342 GCF_019393635.1 Dromiciops gliroides
GCCCCCCACATAAACTTTTAGTGTCCTACCCCAATTCTCTAAGACCTGGAAGTTATAGAGTGGTTGTCAAGCTGCATTGGGGAGAGAATTTCTTCAGGGAGAGTTCCCTCCACCAATAAAATTAAAAATAAAATTAAGGGAACTGGGCTCTAGACCAAGTTCAGCAGCTAATTCCTCTTTGAGGTCCTTTGTATTCTTTTCCCCACCTGATAGGGACAATAATCCCTGGCCTGCCCACCTCACTGGAGTGAGTTGTATGCCTAGCATGATTCTCTGCATACAGCAGGCACTCAAGCATTTATTATTTTTATTTTTGGAGGCAATCTGGATTAAGTGACTTGCCCGGGGTCACACAGCTAGTACATATCTGAAGTCAGATTTGAACTCAAGTCCTCCTGACTCTAGGACTCTATCTACTACTTTGCTTAGCTGACCCCTACTATTTATTTTTTTTTAATGAGAAAAACGATAAATGTGGAGACCACGTGGTGATGTGGAAAGAGCCCAGATCAGAGTTGGCCTGTGACAACCTGGGTTAAAATTACTCCCTATTCCCTTACTCTTTTAGTCTTTTCTAAAGGAGTTCCCTTGTTTCCCTTTCCTTAAGTATTCTTCTCTAGGCACTCATGAGCAAAACTTTCTCTGTCTCTATCTCTCTTTTCATCTTTCCTCTCTCTCTCTCTCCTCTCCTCTTCTCCTCTCTTTCCTTTCCCCTCCTATCTCTGCATTGCTTCTTCCATGCAAAATTAAATCCAAGATTCTCAGAACAGCAAGGGACAATCATCAAATCCAACCACAGTCACATCAGGAATCCCTCTGAAGCATCTCTGACAAGAGTCCATCCAGCTTTGCATGAATACCTCCATTAATGGGGAGCTCCCTGCTTCCTGAGCCAGTTTGTTCTGTTGTTGGACAGCTCTGATTGTCGCGACATTTTGCCTTGGGTTAGAGAGAAGCCACCTAACCCCTCTGCACCTCAGATTCCTTCTCTGTAAAACAAAGGAGTCACATTGGAGAATCTTGGAGGACTCTTCCATCTCTAGAGCCTATGAAATCTGCTCCTCTGTAATTTTCCCCAATAGATCTTAATTCTGAGGCCAAACAGAAGAAATTTACTTCCTTTATAGTGCCTCCTCTCACTTCTCTCCCAATTCCCACTCAAGATGTCAATTTAAGTCTTTAAAGAGCTACTATTCCCTTAAAGAGTACCCAACCCGGAAAGGTTGGAGTTCCTAGTGTTCAACTGGTGGGTTGGTTTATTAGTGGGGTCGTGAGTCCATATCCTGTGTGCTCCCCATTATCAATCAACCAGTAGAAAGAAGTCTATTAGGTTTTAGAAAAGGGGTTTACTGAGAAGGTATAAGAAAAATAGTATTGAAAACATCATGACAGGGCACACTCTCCCCTTGCACACTCTCTGGGGAGAGTGGGCCCAAGCTTAAAGTATGATGGAACTGAGACACATTTCTAGATCACCTGTGCCCAAAGGGCACCTCCTGATGCTTATGGAAGTCCTTTTATCCCTTTGAAGAGTCTGCAGAGATTCCCCTTAGGTATAGCTCTCATCTGGGGTCAGTGGATTGGTGTTTTTCTAGAGTCAAGAGCCAGCATTTCTGTCCATCCAAAGGCGTCAAGATCCCTGAAACTGTTGCTATGTTTGGTGGACCATCTTTACATCCTCTGTCATTGACCATTACTGGATGCCTCTGGCACTGACTCTAGTTGCCAGTGGGACCTCTGGTGGCACTCCTGGGCACCTGGAGCTCCCTTCTCAGAATACCCATTCTCCTAAGACCAGGAAAGAACAAAATACAGAAGAAATAGAAATGATGTCCTTACAAACACATGGAAATAAGGTGGGAGATAGGGCAGCTTCCCTTCCCTCCACCCAGAAATTCACAGAAGTTCTGTCACACACTTTTTTACAATGACTGACTCTAGGCATTTGAAGACAGTGATTCTGCCTCCCCAAGTTCTATTTTCTGCATCACAGCCTCTTTCAAGTAACCACCACATGCCTTGGTGTCTAGTACCTTCTACATCCCATTTGTCCTTCTCTGGACACATTGCAATTTATCAATACTTTTCTTAAATTGTGGCACTCAGAACAAAACATAAATTTAGCAATGAAGTCTGATCAGAACAGAGGACAGAAGGAATATCATCTCTCTATTCCTGAAAGCTCAGCATCTCTGTAAGCAGCTCAAGGTTGCATTAGCTTTTTGTTTCCTGCCATGACACAATGGTTGAGCTTGTAGTACAAGTGACTGGCAGTTTGCCATGAGAATTAACAACAAAGGTGATAGGGGATTGAGTATCTTGCTTCCAGCAAACATGGGGAGAGAAGATATTCTCAAGTGACCTGCAGAGAGTGTACTCTGCTTGGGTTTCTGTTTCGTATCCTCAAAGTTCAGGTTGGACTCCCTACTAGAGAAGGAGATGAAAGGGCCACTCTACTTTATCTGTATTTCAACTTATCAAAGAAAATGTTTCCTTGTGGAAAAAAGGAAGGAAATCCATTAGGTGGGAAACAAAGAAACAAAGGCTGGAAAGAGACAGAAGGGAATCTTAAACTGTTTCTCTAAGTCAGAAGGTTGAAGAATGTGAGGAGGGAGGGAAGGACTACTGAATATTTGGGGCTAAGTAGGCATAAAGATCTTCCCATATAGGGCAGAGCTGGACCCTCTTAGGAGGGTCCAGCAGCATATTGTGCCACCACTAGAGAAGCCATCCAGTAATAGTCAGGGGAAGAAGGGATGAGGTATGGTGAATGGTGACTTCCTGCTGGGAGGGACTGAGCCCATGTGCTCACCTGGGGTGTGTTTCTAGGACATAGTAGAAAGCCTACTAAAACTGATCAAACATGAATATTATTACCCAATCCTTGTCATTCATGTGGGGACAAATGGGACCTCTGTAAGGAACCTGGAAATCTTTTCTAGGGATTATTAAATCCTGGGCAAGAAATTGAAGGGCACAGGAGGCATTTTCATAACTATCATCAGTCAAAGGGAGAGGATTCAGAAGGGAAAGAGAGATAATGGGAAATGAACAGCAGGTGAAATAGACTTTGAGAATGGGGTTTGGATTACTGGATCACGACTTAAAATATAGGAAAAACAGGCTCTTGGTCAGGGTTGGGGAAAACCAAACATGGGCTGAAAAGATCATGGATTTCTGGGAATCTTGAGAATCTGATCAGGAAGACTTAAAAAAATTTTTTTTTAAATTTTGCAGGGCAATGAGGGTTAAGTGACTTGCCCAGGGTCACACAGCTAGTAAGTGTCAAGTATCTGAGGTCAGATTCGAACTCAGGTCCTCCTGAATCCAGGGCTGGTGCTTTATCCACTGCACCACCTAGCTACCTCCAGGAAAACTTAAAGCTGAAAAAAGAGAGGGAGAAAACTGCCTACCTAGATTTGTCAAGGTCTATATCACAAAGAATATCAGGTACAGCATGAGGAGAATAATATTAGTAGAGAAGAGCAGGGATTCACAGGGAATGAAATTCATGAATAGAGTATGAATAGAATGGGTGTGTATACACAAATACATAAAGTATTATCATAGATAAGATATAGTAAAAATCTAAGACAAGAAGGCAAATTCAACCCTCTAGGTATCGCTGAAGCTGGGTTGGATGACAGAATAAGATGAGACTTATGACTGTAAATATGACTCTGGAAGCACATACCTTATTCAAAAGGAACAAAAAGAGTGGGAAAAAGGGGTAGTGCTATAGTCACACACATCATCTCGATAGAAAATATACATATATTAGCATAGTATAGTATAGTATAGTAAGTTTAGTATAGTATGGTATAGTAAGTATATTATAGTATAGTATAGTTGAATAGTATAGTATAGTAAGTATAGTAATAGGATACTATAGGATAGTAAGTATAGTAATACTAAGCCTAGCATAAGTATAGGTATAAGTACAGTTTAGTGTAGTATAGTTTTACTATAGTATAGCATTACTATAGTATAGTATAGGTATGGTGTAGTGTAGTGTAATATAGTACAATAGTATAGTACTATAATATAGTATAAACCAATAATATACTATTATATTATAGTATAGCATAGCATAGGTATAGGCATAAGCATAGGGTAATATAGTATTATTATAGTATAGGTATAATGTAGTATAGTATAATAGTGTAGTGTAGTATAGTATAAGTATAGTGTAGCACAGTATAGTAGAGCATAGCATAGGTATAACTATAGGTATAAGTATAGTGTAGTATAGTATAGTGTTAGCATAGTATAGCATTAATATAATATAGCATATATATATAATGCAGTGTAGTAGAGTATAAGTATAAGGTAGCATAGTATATTATGGTTCCAGCTGCATTCAGATTCCACAGTTCTTTTTTCTGGATGTGGAGAGCATTTTCATCATGAATCCTTTGGAATTGTCTTGGATCATTGTATTACTGAGAGGAGTTAAGTCTATCACAGATGATCATCTTACAATGTTGCTGTTACTGTGTACAATGTTCTCCTGGTTCTGCTCACTTCACTTAGCATCAGTCCACTTAAGTCTTTCCAGGTTTTTCTGAAATCTGCCTGTTCATTATTTCTTATAACACAATAGTATTCCATTACATTCATATACCACAACTTGTTTAGCCATTCCCCAATTGATGGCCATCCCCTTGATTTTCAATTCTTTGCCACTACAAAGAGAGCTGCATATATAAATATGTACATGTGGGTCCTTTTCCCTTTTTTATGATCTCTTTGGGATACAGACCTAGTAGTGGTACAAAGGGTGTGCACTCTCCCATGGCCCTTTGGGCATAGTTCCAAATTGCTCTCCAAAATGATTGGATCAGTTCACAACTCCACCAACAATGCATTAGTGTTCCAATTTTTCCACAGTTTCTCCAACATTTAATAATTTCCTTTTTTTCATCATATTAGCCAATCTGATAGGTATGAGGTGGTACATCAGAGTTGCTTTAATTTGCATTTCTATAATCAACAGTGATTTAGAGAATTTTTTCATATGACAATAGATAGCTTTGATTTCTTCATCTTAAAACTGTCTGTTCATATCCTTTGACCATTTCTCAATTGGGGAATGACTTGCATTCTTGTAAATTTGATTTAGTTCCCTATATTATTTAGAAATGAGGCCTTTATCAGAAACACTAACTATAAAAATTATTTCCTAGTTTTCTGCTTCCCTTCTAATTTTGGCTGTATTGCTTTTGTTTGTACAAGACCTTTTCTTTTTTCTCTTTCTTTCTTTCTTTGCAGGGCAATGAGGGTTAAGTGACTTGCCCAGGGTCACACAGCTAGTAAGTGTCTAGTGTCTGAGGTCAGATTTGAATTCAGGTCCTCCTGAATCCAGGGCCAGTGCTTTGTCCACTGTGCCACCTAGCTGCCCCTGTACAAAATCTTTTACATTTAATGTAATCAAAATGATCCATTTTGCATTTTATAATATTCTCTATCTCTTGTTTGGTCATAAATTCTTCTCCTCTCCTTAGATCTGAGAGGTAAACTACTCTTTCCTCTCCTAATTTACCTGTGGTATCACCCTTTATGTCTAAATCATGTATCCATTTTGATCTTATTTTGGTATATGGTATAAGATGTTGGCCTATGCCTAGTTTCTGTTATACTATCTTCTAGTTTTCCCAGCAGTTTTTATCAAATACTGAGTTCCTACCCCAGAAACTGGAGTCTTTAGGTTTATCAAACAGTAGTTTACTATAGTCATTTACTACTGTGTCCCCTGTGCCTAACCAATTCCATTGATCCACCACTCTATTTCTTATCTAATACCAAATAGTTTTGATGACTGCTGCTTTATACTATAGCTTCAGATTTGGTACAGCTAGCCCACCTTCCTGTGCATTTTCTTTTCATTAGTTTCCTTGATATTCTTGACCTTTTGTTCTTCCAGATGAATTTTGTTATTATTTTTTCTAGCTCTATAAAATAATTTTTAGGTATTCTGATTGGTATGGCACTGAATTAGTAAATTAATTTAGGTAGAATTGTCATTTTTATTATATTAGCTCAGCCTAACCATAAACAATTGGTATTTTTACAATTATTTAGATCTGATTTTATGTAAAAAGTGTTTTGTAATTGTGTTCATATAGTTCCTGGGTTTGTCTTGGCAGGTAGACTCCCAAATATTTTATATTGTCTACAGTTATTTTAATGATACTTCTCTTTCTATATCCTGCTGCTGAGCTTTGTTGGTCATGTATAGAAATACTGATGATTTATGTGGATTTATTTTATATCCTGCAACTTTGCTAAAGTTGTTGATTGTTTCAAGTTTTTTTAGTTGATTCTCTAAGTCTACCATCATATCATCTGTAATGAGTGATAGTTTTATTTCTTCTTTGCCTAGTCTAATTCCTTCAATTCCCTTTTCATTAGTTGATTTTTACATATGTTGTTCACAGGACCTGGGCTCTAATATAAGCACTCAAGTTAACTAAAGCAAAATAGGTAAAGGACAGCCCTTATTTCATAGCACCAAAAATGTAGAAAATGCAAAGAACTCAAGCAACCGGTACAGAAAACACAAAGCACTCACAGTATACCAATAAACACAATTCCCCTCCCTCTCTTGTGGGTCCCACTTTTCTACCAGGATAGAAGAGTCCTACCAACTTAGAACCACAATCAAGTTGGGATCCCTCAGAAGAGAGCTGAACTTGTGGTTCCTATCAGTGTTCCAGAAAATCTCTTTCCCACAAGGACTTTTATAGTACCCCCTTCCATAACATCTGTAGTGTCACCTGCATTTTAAAAATATTTAAAAACAATTTATTTTTTCAGTTCCAAATTCTTTCTCTCCTCCTATTTCCTGTTGAGAAGGCAAGAGATATGATACCCATTATGCATATGATATCATGCAAAACGTATTTCCACATTAGCCATGTTGTGGAGGAAAAAAGCAAGAAAGGTGACTTGAAAAAATACTTTAATCTGCACTCAGAATTCATCAGTTTTCTTTTTGGAGGGGACTTTTCATCATGAATCCTTTGGAATTGGCTTGGATCTTTTTATTGATCAGTGTAGCTAAATCTTTCACAATTGATTATATTATTTCTGTTACTGTGTATCATGTTCTCCTGGTTCTTCTCACTTCACTTTGCATCAGCTTACATAGATCTTCTCAGATTTTTCTGAAATCATCCTCTTCACCATTTTTTACAGCACATTAGAATTCTATAACAATCATACAACACATATTCAACCATTCTCCAATTAATGGGCATCACCTCGGCTTTCAATTCTTTACCAACACAAAAAAGCTGCCATAAAATTTTTTTTTTTTAGTGAGGCAATTGGGGTTAAGTGACTTGCTCAGGGTCACACAGCTA
Source organism: Dromiciops gliroides (assembly GCF_019393635.1). Taxonomy (NCBI): domain Eukaryota; kingdom Metazoa; phylum Chordata; class Mammalia; order Microbiotheria; family Microbiotheriidae; genus Dromiciops; species Dromiciops gliroides. The sequence goes on from NC_057864.1 coordinate 28,342,207, forward strand.
GTAAGTGTTAAGTGTCTGAGGCCGGATTTCACATAAACATTTTTTATGTACATTTGAGTTCTTCACCTGTGGTTTTTTTACTCCCTTTGGTAGGCAAACACAATTTGGGACCAATAGGCAGGCAACTCTTTTGCTAAGGCCCAAAGTGTCCCAATAATTCATGGTGACATTAGTCTTCTGGTCCCCCATGTTGTGGATTTAGTTTTTTTTACTTATCTTCCAGCTGTAGAAACTACAATTTGTGATCTTTTTCTCTCTCTCTTCAAGAGTTCCACTCCTCAGGAATTTCCCTTTCATTCTAGAGAGAACACTTGAACTTGTAGTTCACATGAAGCAACTCCCGAGTCTAGTGTTGCCCAGGAGATCTTATCTGTGACTAGAAGTCTAGATTCTGGCATCACACTCCTTAGGAAATCTTCCCACTCATAACTAGGAATCTTGAGTTCAGAAAAATATTGTCCATGAAATCCTCTTGGGTAGGAAGATAAGCACATGAGACTCCTGTGTTCTTAGAACACTCTATCACTGCTCTGGCTGCTGCTACCTCTTAGGCTAGAAAAGTTCACCCAGGAATTCCTTTCTCAGCCCATGTGGGTGAGCACCTACAACTCCTCTAGGCTTCTGCTCCAGATAATCATTAATAGCTCTTGGGCAAAGTAGGGAGAAATCCCTTCTCCTTCCTCTCAGAATCACTCCGAAAAAAATTTTAAGGGGGAAAGTCAGAAAGAAGACAAAAAAGGGGTTGAGCAAGTCCTCTGGCTCATTTTCATAGGCTGTCATGAAATGTGGCTCCTCCTAGCAGAGTCCATCATGTCAAAGTTCCAAAGGGATTCCAAACATCAGTAATTTCATCAAATTAATCAAGCGACATCTCTGAGCACATCACCCCTCTCCCTCCAACACAATCATATGAGGAAATTCACCAACAGGAGGAAAGAAGTACGGTGCGGAACATTTGGGTGAGGGTCAACGGAATGAGAAAAAAGTATAATTCCATGTTGCCATGAGATGATGATATAGATAGCTTCTGGGCTAGTCCCACATATATACCTTGGTGTTATAATGCTCCATCTTGCATAGCAGAAGTGCTAGGGAATTGTCAAGTTCTATATGCTTCCCAGGTTGTGGATGACCTTTTATTCTCCAGTTCCATTTCTCTCTGAATTTTTCAAGTGATGTTGCATCTAGAAGACACGGATAGGGATAGCTAGGTCATGCTGTGGATAGAGCACTGGCCCTGAAGTTGGGAGGATCTGAGTTAAAATCTTACCTCAGATACTTACCAGCTGTGTGATCCTGGTCAAGTCACTTAATCCCAATTGGCTCAAACATCTCCAGTCATCCTGATGTCATGGTCCTCTTTGAGAATGAAAGACAAACAACAGAAGACATGTGTGATAAAATAATGGAGTTTGGTAGATGGCCAGAGGTCAATATATTTCTGTCTTTATCCAGTGAATAAAAGTTCTTATGATCTTTTCAAACTGATTCAGGATTTGTTCACCCACCATTTACTCTTTCTTGCTTGATTTAATTGAGGTGTCTAGGCCTTAGTGATTTACATGAATTGAGATGGTGGATGGAATTCCCACCCTTAATTGCTTAGTTTAAAATCTTGTTGTCTGTCTCTCACTTTCTTTCTTTCTTTTTTTTTTTTTTTGGTGAGGCAATTGGGGTTAAGTGACTTGCCCGGGGTCACACAGTCTAGTAAGTGTTAAGTGTCTGAAGCCAGATTTGAACTCAGGTACTCCTGACTCCAGGGCCAGTGCTCTATCCACACCTAGCTTCCCCCGTCTCTTACTTTCTGTGATTGCATCCTGGGCTAGAAAGGATCAACTCTATCTTGTTACACGTATATGTTTTGTATTTTATTTATTTATATACATATTGTCTCTGTGATAGAATATAGGCACTTTGAAGGCAAGAACTGTTGTGTTTGTGGGGTTTTGTTTTGTCTTTGTACCCTCCTGTTGTTAAACAAAATACCTGGTATAGTAGGTGGTTGATAATTTCTTGTTGACTGACTGAACCAAATAATTGAATGATCAGAGACTTAGGGTCTCTGTGGGGACCCCAGGCACTTTTGAATACCCAAGTCACAAGTAGGTCAGAACACAGGGACTTGTAGAAACATAGATTTCAAGATGGAAGAGACCTCTGACGTCATCTAGTCCAACCTCCTTATTTTAAAGATGAGGAACTGAGGTCCAAAGAAGTTAGGACATTTACTCAAGGGTCAGGGTTAGCTCTTTTATTGAAGCACTCTGTTTCCCAAGGAGGAGGGCACTAGCATTTGGGGGGACCAGGAAAGACTTTCTGAAGGTGAGACTTTAGCTGAGACTTGAAAGAAATTGGGGAAGCCAAAAGGCAGAGATGGGGAGGCACAGGAGAGGGGTTACCTATGAATTTAGTGATGTCATCAAGCTTCTGCCAGGAACATGGCTGGGTGATGTGGTAGGTGTCTAAGGAGGTATACTCTGTTGGAAAGAAAACTGCATTTGGAGTCAGATGATCCCGGTTGAAATTCTGACTCTTGTACCTACTACCTGTGTGACCTGTGGCATATGGAAGCTGTCTTCAAATGTCCGAAGGGGAAACTTATTCTTTTGGCCCAGAGGAAAGCACTGGGGGGTGGGGTGGGGGCTTAGAAGGAAGGAGGTTGTTGGAAATGAACACATTTAGGCTGGATGTTAGGAAAAAAATTCCTAACTATCAGAGCTGCTCCAGAGTGGAGTGGACCACCTAGGGAGGGGCAGGTTGTTTCCCCCTCACTGGAGGGTTTTAGACAAAGGCAGGATGCCCATTAGTCTGGGCTGCCACAGAGAAGAATCTCATTCAGTTCCTGGTTGGGATGGCAGCTCTGATCTCCTATTCCATCTCAGCATGATGGCCCTGCCTGCCCAGGCCAGTCAAGGGGCACACACCTCCATGCTGAGTCTGCCTTAAGGGGTTGTGGGGATGGTTGGGAGTCAGAGAGGCTGGACAGCTGTGGGGCTCAGAGGCCGTCCAGAGCAGCGGCTGGGACTTCTTCTCACCTTGATATGGAGGTGGAATGGGTACAGACACAAACCAGTGGCCTCAGGGATGGCTCACCATGGAATTGTGTGCTGAGGCAGGATCAGGGTCCCTCTGTTCCTGAATCTGGCCTCCAGACTTCATAACTGAACTACTCTTCTGCTGTCTTATCCTGGAACTTCTCTTAGCACCTGGGATCTTCTGACCCTGCTATATGCAACCATCCCTTTTGTCTTCTCAACCTTCCATAAGATCCACTCAACTTTCTCATTGCTATGTTTCTCCTTCCTACCTTCCTTCCTTCCTTTCTCCCCTCCCTTTTTTTCTCCCTCACCTCCTTTCTTTATCTTTTCCTCTTTCCCTTCTTTCTTTTCTCTCTCACTCCCCTTCTTTATCCCTCTATCTTTCCCTTCCTTTTTTCCTCACTCACCCCCTTTTCTTATCCCTTCCTTCCCTCCTTTCTGTCTCACCCTCTTTCTTTGTCCTTTCCTCCCTCCATCTCTTCCTTTTTTCTTGCTTCCTTCGTTCCTTTATTCCTTCGTTCCTTCTTTTCTCCTTCACTCCATTTATTTATCCCTCCCTCCTTCCCTTCCTTTTTTCCTCACTCACTCCTTTTTCTTATCCTTTCCTTCCTCCCTTCCTTTCCCCCTCCCTTCCTCCCTCACCCCTTCTCTTTATCTTTTTCCTTCATCCTTCCTTTTTTTTCTTGCTTACTCCCTTTTTGCCCCATCCTTCCTCCCTCCCTCCCTCCTTCCCTCTCTCCCTTCCTTTCTGCCTCACTCCCTTTCTTTGTCCTTTTCTCCCTCTTTTTCTTCCTCTCTCCCTTTGTTGCTGGAGTTAGGGCTCAGACTAGGACCAATTTCTGGGTTCATTCTGGCCCCTTGGGTCAGGCTGTCTCAGAGACTAGGCAGAAGTGCACCTGTCTCTGTGAAGTTTCCTGTCCAGAGATGGCATCCAGAACTTGAGCATGAACTCTACAATGGTAAACTTGCCTGTTCTCCGGCTATGGAGCACGCTCTAGGACAACCTTGAGCTGAGCCTCCCATGGTTATCTTCCCAGTCACCACCGGAGGGCAGCAGAGACCAGCATAAGCAAGTAAAGGGAGTTGTGCTAATTACCGTGGAAACCCTGGACTTGCTAAGTATTTCCACAAAAACTGGGTGTTAGCTGAAAGTAGGGGCGGTCCCCCATCAGCGCCCCCCCCCCCGGGGACCAACACTCTGCATCCTACCCTGCCTTGGATTTGAGCTGGGATGGCTGGGCCTGCTGGGATCAAAGGACTGATTCTTCCCTCAGCCCAGAGACCCTTCGAGGATAATGGAGATTGCCAGAGTAGGGAGGGGGCTTAGAAGGAGAGCATCAGAATGGGGGGTGGGGAGCAGGAATTTAGAGTATTGAAGGCCCCTCCCAGCCCTGACATTCCCTGTTCTAAGGTCCTTCTCAGTGCTGACATTCTCTGTTCTATGTGGTTAAGTGGATAGAGTGCTAGGTCTGGAGTCAAGATAGGCCTGAGTTCAAGTCTGATCTCTAGCACTCGGATGGTGTGTAACCCTGAACAAGTCACTTAACCTTTGCCTCAGTTTCCTGGTCTGTAAAATGATATTAATAATAATTCCTACCTCCAATATTTATATAGTGAATAACACAGTCTCTAGCACATAGTAGGGGCAATATAAATGTAGATTGTTATTATTATATTTGATAATAGTACTATAATATATGTTATTATAGATTAGTATAATATTTAATAATAGCATTATGTAACAATCATAATTACTACTATTATTATTGATTCAGACATTCTTTGTCTTAGGTCACTCCCAGCTGGAGGTACATGTGAAAAATCACTCTTGTCCCCAAATACAAAGTTATGAGAATCCAACAAACAAGGAACATTTGACAAAGCTGCTTGCTCAGTCTTAATGAGTGCCTCAATTGTTGCTTTAAAAGACCTTCCCCAACCCAAAGACAATAAAGTAAAGAGAAAGACAATGAAAACCTACTTCCTTTCGTGGAAGGACCTTGATTCCTACAGAGCTTCCCAGACCACTCAGCTCTAGTACTGAGCATGTTGGAGCTCGGTGGAGAGATCTTAGAACACAAAAACCAGCTTAGAGCAGGGAGCACCTTGATAGGGATACCTATCCTGTGATAAGCACTTTATACATATTATGTCATTTGATCCTCACAACAGCCCTGGGAGGTGAATGCTATTTTGATCATCATTTTATAGTTGAGGAGACTGAGCCAAAGAGAAGTTCAGTGACTTGTCCAGGGTCACACAGTTAGTAACTGTGAGGCTAGATTTGAACTAAGATCTTTCTGACTCTAGGCCTGGACTCTGTCTATTCTACCACCTAGCTGCCTCATATGGTTCAACCTCTCCTTTTGTAGGTGGGTAAATTGAAGTCCAGAAGGGAGAACAGATTGCCCTAAGACAGAAAAAGTTGGCTTGTAGCCAAACTTGGGCCATGACTAGGTACAAGCTTTTTATTTTTAAAAATATAGCTAACCGGGGCGGCTGGGTGGCGCAGGGGCAGCTAGATGGCACAGGGGGCAGCTAGATGGCGCAGTGGATAGAGCACCGGCCCTGGAGTCAGGAGGACCTGAGTTCAAATCCAGCCTCAGACACTTAACACTTACTAGCTGTGTGACCCTGGGCAAGTCACTTAACCCCAATTGCCTCACTAAAAAAAACAAAAAACAAAACAAAAATATAGCTAACCCTCATTTTTTAAAACCATTCACAGGAAGCAGTAGAATAGATAAGCTCTAATCCATTGCCCTGACTAATAATCCCAAAATGATTTGTATATTTTGGGGGGATTTTTTCCCCATTGGATCTTTGGGGGGGTGGTCCTGGACCCATGACACAGGTGTGAAAACTCCTTCCATTGATGCAGAGAGCTAAACATCAACTCTTAGAGAGTTGTCTGGGGGCCATAAGAGATTAAGGACTTTCCTCTGATCACAACCAGTATGGGTTAGTGAGAGCACTTGAATTCTGGTTTTCCTTCTCTGCTAACTTGCAAAGGCAAAGCTAGAAATGGTATTGAATCTATTTTGATAAGAAAATGCTTCCCCAACTTTACGCTTGTCTGGGTATGCATGTGGCTTTATTTGTATTCCAGGCAGATTATGATGGACAAGTCAAGGAGTTGCTAGAATTGATGAAGAACTCAAACCCTACAGTTGGTCAGAACTCCTGGGATCCTTTAGACTATCCTTTAGACTAGGGGCAGCTAGGTGGCACCATAGTTCATAGAGCACTGTGCCTGGAGTCAGGAAGACCCGGGTTCAAATTTGACCTCCAACACTGACTAGCTGTGTGACCCTGGGCAAGTCACTTAACCCTGTTTGCCTCAGTTTCCTCCTCTGTAAAATGAGCTGGAGAAGGAAACAACAAACCACTCCAGTACCGATGCCAAGAAAACCCCAAATGGGGTCATGAAGAGTTGGACAGGATTGAAATGACTGAACAAAAACCAGCTTGCCTTTTATGAGATCCTTATACCGAGTCAGATAATAGGGTAAGTTTTGCCTTGGTGCCTAGAAATGCTAAGTAATAAACTTTAAATGCTTAATAAGTTTTCTTAGGAGCCTCATCCTTGTTAGGGGCTTATCCAACCTTGATTTCTTTAACCTTTAACTTAACCTACTTATCCTATTATTGGGTGAGTCTAGAATTCTGGTAGGTGTTTCCTTACAGCGACAGGGATTCACTGGGGGAAATTTTAAGTATCCTTTCAAAATAGCATACCAAAGAAAATCTACCCATACTGCAAAGAAGATTGTCACACAGGGACTCCTGGGCAAATTTTGGCATGCAGAAAAAGACACCCAGACATTTTGTCCAGACACAAGCTAGATGACCTCATGTGCTGAGGAAGTAATGGAAGAGTTTCCACTCAGAATAGTTTGGTTTGAAGGGATGACTTCTAATTGACCTCAGAACCTTAATCCATCTGAGCAGAGTTCCTTGTGGTGTGGAAAACTCTTTTGGGACCAACTCTCCTCTCTGAGACAGGGAGCTGATTTTCAAAAGAAAAAAAAGCAAAAGCTTTTCTTTATTGACTTTTCCATGGAGAAAATGATTCCATCAACTAGGTAAAAATGTTCCTTTTTGTTGTTGTTGCTGTTGAGGACAATTGTGATTTTCACTTGCATGTCTGTGCCATGGTGGCTATTCTAAGAACGTTTCTTGTATGGCACTGGGGAAGCAAGTGAAAGGAGGATATTTATGACTTCCCAGGACCTCAGACAACTGTTCTGGATTAGACATGGAAAATGTGTTCAGAATACTCCCCAGTCAATTTGCCAAGGATGGGAATTTTTTAAACAAGGGGAAAGTGTAACTGAGTGACTGGTCAGTTTTCCCATATTCCTTTACAAGCATGCTCAGTTGATGTACTCCCTGAGTGGACAATGGAGCATGTGCTAACATTTTTTTTTTAACTGGTTCTGTTCCATTGGTGAAGAGGAGACTTTTTGCTCGGCTGTGGAGTCAGGAGTGAGGGTGCGTTCTTAAGGGAGCCAAATGGCCAGAGTGAGTCTCCTGGCTTGGTTCCTTCCATACTAGCTGACATTCAAGAAGGATGAGCTGCTGTGGACCTTTGGGGAGGAGCCCCAGGCCCTCTCTCATTGGGTGCTGGTATGAGGTTGAAAGGTCACGTCCCTGCTATTGCTACATTCTCTGTTGTGTCTCTTGTTTCTTCATTTTCGGTGGAGACTGGAGTTGATTATGAATTTGTGAATGTCAGAAGGTCAGGAGATCTAACCACTAAAGATGATGCTTCCTGACCCATTCCTGGCTTCTGGACTTCAGAAGCAGGTCTTTGGTGTTGTCTTTTCCTAGAATTTTCCCTAGTGTTTGGGATCTCTTTGACTTGGATCATTCCAGACCCTAAAACACTTCTCTGTAATGCCAGCCCCTCCTCCTATAGGTAAGTTCAAGAACTGAAGCCTCCATTTTGTGGCGGAGACCAGGTCAGTCTTATTTCCCCTCTGGGTCATATCCTAAATTTTGTACTTAAAAGCCATGCCCTCTTGCTAATTATCGTCATCCGGCTCCCCCCTTTTAGCTCCCTTTAATGGATTGTCTTTCCCCATTAGAATATAAGCTCTATGAGGGTAAGGACTATATTCCTGTTTCCTTGTATTTGTATCTCCACAGTGCCTGGCACATAACAGGTGATTAATAAATTCTTGCGTCTGCCCTTCTGTTCCAGAATCCCTGGATTTCTCCGAAGCTGGATGGTGAAGACTTTCTTTGCCCAGCCTAGTTTAGCTGGAACAAAAATGCAGCTTGTTCACCAGTTCATTGGCCATGCTTTGCTTAGAAGTGAACTTGGGGTGGGGTGGGGCAGCTAGGTGGCAGGGGAAGCTAGGTGGCGCAGTGGATAAAATACCGGCCCTGAATTCAGGAGGACCTGAGTTCAAATTTGACCTCAGACACTTGACACTTACTAGCTGTGTGATGGTCCTGGGCAAGTCACTTAGCCCTTATTGCCCTGCAAAAACAAAAAACAAAACAATAAAAAAGAAGTGAACTTGGTGGGGAGAATGCCGCATAGAATCTGTGTCAAGCGTGAACCCATTCTCTCGGGATAAAAATGGTTCAGGGAAGGAGAGTGTGTTCCCAGGTGTTTGTGGGGAGGGACTGTTTGTAAAGTTGGTTCTTACTCTATGTTTGCAGGAAACATCTCTTTATAAAAGAGTCAATAAATATTTGTTAAGCTCCTACTATGTCCTTGTGGAGTTTACAGTCTAATGGGGGAAGACAACACACAAATGGAAGCCAAAAAGTAGAAGAAGGGAAGATCTCCAGAATGTTCCAGTGCAGGGGCATGATGGTTATGGAACTGAAACCAAGCAGAGTAAAAGCTAATTGAAGTTAATTGATTAATTGGAATGGAGGGGATAATCACAGGCAATGAACAGTGAGAGGAACCCAGTAGAATGTTGGCTCCAAGGGAAGGAATTAGAGACTATTCACCCCGAGGGAAGCTGCCTTTCCTCCCACCCCTCAAATAGTCCCAGAATCTTGAGGAAGAGATGCAGCAGGTCTCCTTCTGGGAGAGGGAGTCCAGAGTCTCATTACATATACATGATCTCACTTAAGCTTCACAACAACCCTGTAAGGTAGAGAATATAGGTATGAGTATCTTAGTTTGACAGATAAAGAAATTGAGGTTAATTGACTGAACAAGGGCCACAAACTAGCCAAAGGGCACCTGATCGTCTCTTTTCTTGTGGTGTCAACCAATAGACATTTATGAAGAGCCAGAGAAGGTGCTAAGCACTGGAGACACAAAGACAGGCAGAAGACAGTTCCTGTCCTCAGGGAGCTCCGATCTAAAGAGGGAGACACCAAGTTTATGATGAGCAGATCAGGAAATCACAGGGTAATGTAGTAGCTCTGAGAAAGGGCTGGACTCCTCTTCCCTTGTCCCTAGAGACAGGTATTGGATCCCATGGGAAGAAACCAGTGGAACTTCAGTGAGATGTGGGGCCCCAGGCACAATTGATGGTATGGGGAGAGTTTTGGGGGACCTACAGAGCTTCTGACCCCTTTGGAGGCACTGAAGAGGTTGAGAGTGCACCACTGGGGTCTTGGGGGAGAGAAGAGGTCACACTGGACTCACCTGGTGCCACGGCTGAAGATCCACCTGGATGATGACAGGGGCAGGGTGTTTCTGATCACTGGCCAGATTCTGTAAGGCCAGGGGTCAGCAGGAGCTTAATTGCAAACCAGAGATGCAGAGTGCAGTCCTTGGTTTGGAACACTAGAACATGTGGGGAATAGCTTGGGTTAAGGCAAGGATACTCTAGAACATTTTTGTCCTCACCTTCCCAATTCTCAACATTTTTCTTTCTCAATGAGCTATCGGATAGGTCTTGGAGGAAAGACATCACCTGTGAAGTTAGAATCTTGGGATGACACTGATTGAGAGATGCAGGCAAGGGGCTGCTGCTGTGATGGTGCAGGAGCATCGAGAGAAAGCAGCAGGCTGCCAGGAGCTATTGTAGGAGAGGAGAGACCTTCTAGAGATTTCTTGATATCACCTGCTCTGTTGCTCCTCATCCTCTCCTCTTTGAGTTTCCAACATTCTCCTCTCTCCTGTTCTTTTCCACCTCTCTGACCAATCAGTCAGTAAACTAGCATTTATTAAAGTGCCTATTATTTGCCCAACACTGGGATAAGTCCTGGGGATACAGACAGGCAAGAGGCAGTCCCTGTTCTCTAAGATCTCATGTTCTGATGGGAGGACACAGCATATAAGCTATGTTCGAACATGACAGGATACATTGGGGGTAGTCTCTGAAGGAAGGCATTAAGATTAACGAGGACTGGGGAAGGCTTCTTGCAAAAGGTGGGACATTAACTGAGGTTTGAAGGAAGCCAGGCAAGCCAGGAGGGGGAGATGAAGAAAAAGGAAGAAGAGAGAGTTCCAGGCTTGGGGTACAGTCAGTAAAAACTCTGGGAGGCAGGAGTTGAAATGTGTTCTATGAGGAAAAGCAAGAAGATCTCATTCTCGTCACCCTTGTTGTCTTCCTCCTTCTCCTTCTTTTCTTCTCCTTTTCATTGTTCTTCTTTTTTCCTCCTCCTCCTCCTCCTCCTCCTCCTCCTCCTCCCTTCCTCCTCCTTCCTCTTCTCCTTCTTCTTCTCCTTCTCCTTCTCCCCTCCTGTCCCTTTTGCCTACTGCTCAGTGCCTCCCTCCTTCCCCAAACAAGCTCATATTCATCTTATCTAGCTACCCACCCATCCATGCATCCATGCATCCATCCATGCATCCATCTATCCATCCATTGTGATGTTTAAAATCTAAATGTGATGTCTAAAAATTCTAATGTGTGGTCGCCTTAAATTAGAAGCTTTAGCACCAGTCTTTGGGCATTAAGCATTTATTAAAGCATACCAGGTATTCATGTGGAGTTCAGAATGTTAAGAAAAGGCCTATCTAGCCTAGAATTCCAGCCTGGTTGGGTTCTTCCTCAAGTCCTCTGCCACGAGCCTGCTTCACCCATGGACTCCCCGGCAAACTGAGTGTGGAAGCTTTTCTTCCCCATTTTCTATGTACAGTTTATTTGGGTAACACTGCCTCCTTGTGGCAAAATACCTGAAAATAAAAACGAACACCAAGAAGGAAAAAGTATCAACAAAAGGAAGGTTCCAAGGTGGTCTTCAGGGAAAGTAGGGAATAGTTAGAGAACTTGCCGCAAATGCTTCCTTCACCTCCTAGGTCTGGGAAACAAGGGCAAGCTTCAGTAAAAGCAGACCATGTGCAGGAAAGTCCTGCTGCTTTTCTCTTCAAATTCCTGTAACAGCTCGTCCATCTCGTTCTCCATGTCTTCTGTGTGTTGTATACACTGACAGAGCTCACAGGTGAGCAAGGCTCCTAGGGTGGCTTCTTCATGGTTGTCCTGAATGTCCACATTAATCACATGCACTGGTGGGCAGGTCTCTTGCTCTCTAGAATTTAGATCTCCTACTACCTGGTCACACACTCTCTCTTCAGAGGTAAGGATGGGATCAAACAAATCTTTACAGTTCTGGAATCTCTCTGGCCGGGGCTTGATTCTCTTATTTCTGTCCAACATGTGCAAAATACCATTCTGTGTATAGAGTTCTTTGTCTTTCCTAAGAAGATCATTGTACATTTGATCATATGTTGTTTTGAAATCATAAAACATTTGGCTTGTCTGGTGCTGGTCCTGGGAGTTTCACATGAGCTCCTGTTCCAAAGGATCTGACACTGAATCCTTGTTTGCTGGATTCATGTTTTATCTTTGCTATTACACTTCCTTTTCTAGATGTGTACTTACCATCCCTTATATATATAAAATTTTGCAAGGAACCAAAGCCAAACTTACTCATCTATTGTTTGTAGATTACATTCCATTTCCTCTTTTTGAAAAATTGGGACATTTTCCTTTTCCTGCCCTGCAATAGCTCTCCCATTTGCCACGATTTTTCAAAGATAAGAGACAATGAATCAACAAGCTTATCTGCCTATTTTATTGCTGCCTTTTGTTTTTTGTATCACAGTAGTTTCCAGATATACTCTCCCTCCCCCAGGACTAAAAATCTTCTTACAAGGCAAAACGAACAGGTACAGTGTATGCAGCATTCTGTACCATTAGCCCTCCATTCCTCATCTCTGTTCTGAGAAGAGAGAGGTCTGTTTCCTGATCTGAAGCTTGGGCAACACAACCACTTCCAGTTCTTCCTTGTAGTGTTTCCATTTATATTGTTGTCATCGTGATGTGGAGAGAGTTCTTTTGCCTCTACTTACTTCACTCTACATGAGTACCTACAAATCTTCGTGTTTTGCTTAATTCCCCATGGTTGTCATTTCTTCTTCTTGTTGTTCAGTTGTTTTCAGTCATGTCCAATTCATCATGATCCCATTTTTGGTTTTCTTGGCAAAGATATTGGAGCAGTTTGCCATTTCTTTCTCCAGCTCATTTTATGGATGAGGAAACTAAGGCAAACAATGACTTGCCCAGGGTCCCTCAGCTAGTCAGTCTTGGAAGTCAGATTTGAAGTCAGGTCTTTCTGACTCCAGGCTTGGAGCTCCATCCACTGTGCCACCCAGCTGTCCTCACTCTACATTAATACCTGCAAATCTTTGTCATTTCTTGCTGGACCATAATATCTTATGCTATAGATTGTATTTTGCTTTGTTTTGTTTCATTTATTTTCTCAACTGAGGCATCTAGGTAGCACAATAGGGAATGGAGTCAGAAAGACATGAGTTCAAATCCCAACTCAAACATTTATCAGCTGTGTGGTCCCGGGTAAGTCACTTAACGCTGCTTCAGTTTCCTCACCTGTAAATGGTTATAATAACAGCACTTAGCCCACCGGGATGCTGTAAGGATAAAATGAGATATTTGTGAGCATAGTACCGATATATAGTAGGCCCTTATTAAATGCTTCTTCCCCTTCCCTTCTCAATTGATGGGCACCCTCATTGTTTCTAATTAGATACCAGTCAATGCTGTGATGATTTTCTCTTTTAAGTATACGTGGCACCTGTCTGTTTTTTACTTTCTTGGACTAATTGCCCGATAGTAGAATTACTGGGTTAATGGGTATGAAGAGTTTAGTCACTTTTCTTGATTCATTTCAAATTGTCTTTCAAAACATTAAATCACTTTACAGATCTAGTAATTCATCTGCCAGCTCTTTCTAGTACCCTAGGATTTCATTTGTCTGGCTCTGTGAGGTAAATTCATTAAGGGGAGCTAGGTACTCTCTTGATCAGCCAGGCGGTGCAGTGGATAGAGCACTGGGCTTGGCATTAGCAAGACTCATCTTTCTGAGTTCAAATCTACCCTCAGACACCTACTAGCTGTGTGACCCTGGGCAAGTCACTGAGCCCTGCTGCCCTCAGTTTCTTCATCTGTAAAATGGACTGGAGAAGGAAATGGCAGACCACTCCAGTATCTCTGCCAAGAAAACCCCCAATGGGGTCACAGAGAGACACAGACACAACTAAACAACAACAGGACATCCCAGATAGTAGGCTAATTCTTCTAATCTTAACCATTTAGCTTTAAGAGGAAAAAAAAAGTCTTTTTGTTGTCCTGGACCTTTCTCACCAGCTTTAGCCCAGGCCAGCCAGGCTGCACTCTTCTAGACTTCTCCATGATACACTGGGTCCCTTCTCTCAGCTCTCCACCCATTTTCCAGCTTCCTTCTATGTGTTGTCTACACCATTAGAATGTAAGTTCCTTGAGGGCGGTTCTGTCTTTCTTTTTGCTTGGGTTTGTTTTCCCAGCACTTAACGATTAATAAATTCTTGTCCAGTGATGGACTGATTGAACTGTAACCCTTCTGATCCCATAAGAAAAGGAATGCGTCATGTTCCGTGTCTAACCTTTCAGAGAATGTGAAGCAATGCAAAGAGGACTAGAGTGGGAGTGAAGGCCTTGACTAGGGAGTCACTACGTGTGTGAACTTTGGCAAATCGCGTCATTTCTCTGGCTCTCATTTTCCTCATTTCTATAACGAAGGGGGTTGATTAGATGAGTGGTTCTCAAAATGCCGTCTGAAGATGCTTCAGGGCATCCATCTGGTCAAAACCATTTTCATCAGAATCCTAAGATATTATTTACTTACTAAAATATTCTTCCCTTTTCCAACTATGTATCAGTGTGAGGCTGGATTGTCTTCAGCCAATACAACATATTGCAACAGAGTGAATGCAAAAACAGACAAGAGAATCCAGCTGTCTTCTATTAAGCCAGACGTTAAATGGATTTGCAAAAATATGTAAAACAATGCCATTTTTTCTCACTAAACTTTTTTTTGGAAAATGTAGTTGTTTTTCATAAAATGTATTATTTTAGCATGTAATGGGTTTATTATAGTTATTTTGAAATACACTGAAAATGTTTTTTAAATTATTCAGTTTTAATTTCAAATGTGGTAAATATAGACCAGTGATAACACATACAAAATTTCGTTGGGGTCCTCAATAATTTTTAAGAACGAAAAGGGGTCCTGAGGCCAAAAAGCATGAGAATGGCTAGACTGGATGATTGTTTTTTTCCTATCCTTACATATCCTAAACACATCTTTAAAGAATATACATTTGTCAGTTGATAGAGCACCGGCCCTGGATTCAGGAGGACCTGAGTTCAAATCTGGCCTCAGACACTTAACACTTACTAGCTATGTGGCCCTGGGCAAGTCACTTAACCCCAATTGCCCCACCAAAAAAAAACCAAAACCAACCAACCAAAGAATATAAATTTGTCACTGGGATCAATAATAGTCTTCTGTGTCTTGTGATCCTGGTCACATATTGAGATTCTAGAATTCTAGAGCTGAGAGGGGACCTAGAACATAGCTCATAAAACGGAGAATTGATTGTGCCAAACCTGGGAGGGACCTTAAAATATAGAAGGTAAGTGACTTGCCTGGTGTTTCACAACTAGTAAGTAAGTGTCTGAGGCTGGATTTGAACTTGGGTCTCCTGACTAGCCAAAGCACTCTATCAATTGTGTCACTTAGCCGTTGGGATTTTGTATCTTTGTATGTATTTACCCATTTCATTTGTTGTCTATTTTGTTGTCATTTAGCTGGGCAAAATAAATTCTAACGTTTAAAAAATCGTCTTCATCTGTTGTGTATTTTCCTTTTTCAGAAAAAGATGGTGAGGAAAGAAAAGGAATGAGATCAACACTAGTAATCTATAATTGAAGTCTTCTGCCCTTTCTCTCTTTTCACCCCGCATAAACACAGGTCTCTTTTCCCCCTTTCTTTCCTTTTAATCACCCTTTTATTATCTGCTTTCCCTAGTTGAAGTTTGTTTTGGTTGTGATTACTTCTTTTCCAACCCTATCCTCTCTTAAACCTCCCTCTTGCCTCTTCCTGTTCCTATTTTCCTGATAATCTTAATGTATCTCTACACTATACTCTGTGAGAGAGAATATATTTAATTGCCTTTTGCCTAGTCCAGATAAGAATAAGGCTCATGAGCTATCCACTCCCCTCCCCCGTTTGTATCCTTTTCTGATGTGTTCCAATTATGAGAAATGCTAAATTCTTCCCTCTTCCTTTTCACTTCTCCCCAAGTATATTCCAGTTTCCCCTTTCTGTTAGTTTCTTAAAACAAACATAATAGGGGACTGAATGCATGGTCAGAAAGAAATACCAGGGGATCCCTATACTAGCACTGGGAGCATGAAAGGGTGATGTCTAGCAGCTCTGTCACCCATTCTCTAATTCTGGGTTGGGGTGTATGGGGTGTTCAAGGAGGACTAGCACCTCTGGTGTGAGGGCTTGCCAAGTCCTTTTCAGGGCTACTCAACTACCTTTGTTGTCTACCTGTCACTCAAATTTCACTTGTGACTCCAAGAAGCTGTAGTGTAGCAGCCACACATGGGTAAAACTTTTGCCAGGTTAAGGGCAACAGACAGGCTTCAAGCCTACAAGTGACTTAGGGAGGTGTCTACTACAAGCATATGAAGGCTTCTCTGGAAGAAAGATAGGAATGAACTGAGAACTCTGCAAGAAAATTATGAAAAGAGCATGGTAAAAGAGGCACAAACATTTAAGAAATGAAAAGCAGTATGATTTCAGAAAGGCCTGGAAAGACTTGTATGAACTGATGTATAGTGAAGACAGTAGAACCAAGAGAACATTGTGGGGGGGAGGGGGCAGCTAGGTGGTGAAGTAGATAAAGCACTGGCCCTGGATTTAGGAGGACCTGAGTTCAAATCTGACTTCAGACACTTACTAGCTGTGTGACCCTGGGCAAGTCAATTAACCCTCATTGCCCTGCAAAAAAAAAAAAAGAGAGAGAGAGAGAGAACATTGTGCACAGAGATAGCAATATTGTTTGATGGAGAACTGTGAATGACTTAACTATTCTCAGAAATACAATGATCCAAGACAATCCCAGAGGACTATTGATGAAACATACTATCCACCTCCAAAGAAAGAATTGATATTGATGGAACACAGACCAAAGCATGCTGTTTTTCACTTTCTTTCATTTTTTTCAAGTTTTCTTGTACAAAATGACTAATATGGTAATGTTTTTCATAATTGCATATGTATAATCTACATCTGATTGTTTACTGATTTAGGGAGGGGAAAGGGGAAGGAGGGAAGGAGGGATAAAATTCGGAAATCAGAATTATAGATAAAAATATTTATTATTAAAAAAAAGAGACACACGGGGCAGCTAGGTGGCGCAGTGGATAAAGCACCAGCCCTGGATTCAGGAGTACCTGAGTTCAAATCCAGCCTTAGACACTTTACACTTACTAGCTGTGTGACCCTGGGCAAGTCACTTAACCCTAATTGCCTCACTAAAAAAAAAGAGAGAGAGAGACACAAACAGTATTGAAGAAAATAAATTTTTTTGTTTTTTAAAATTTTTTTGTATCTGAGGTTGGATTTGAACTCAGGTACTCCTGACTCCAGGGCCGGTACTCTATCCACTGCGCCATCTAGCTGCCCCTAAAATAATTTCTTAAAAATTGGAATTGGCCTAATGGTAAAAGAGTTACAAAACATCACTGATGAAAATAACTCCTTAAAAATCAGAAGTGGTCAAGTGGAAGCTTATAACTACATGAGACATCAAGAACCAAAGACTAAAAAAAGAGAAGTTGTGAAATATCTCATTGGAAAAACACTTCTTCCACCCATGCTTGGAGACCTTGTGAACAATCCATTCTCTTATGGTGAGGTTCTACTTATCGCTTTTGCAATGTTTTCTTCTGAGATTTTCTTAACCTACAACATTATTTTACTGTATTGTTGACTTGATCTGTATTTTTAATTTTCTTTTGTTTACTTGTGTTCCTGGATTGTGACTTTGTGTCAGGGACAGGCTGTGACTTCTCCTACGATCATGGGTAAGATGGCTAGGCCTAGGTCCTGTCCCCGCTGTAGTCCTGATGCCACTGCTCAGCCACAGCTCTGGATGAGGGGCTGAATCTTGGTCTCCTCTCTGGTATCACAATCTCTGGCTGAAATTGCCTAGGATCAGGCCCTATATCTTTTTGTATCCTAGCAGAAAGGGGAGAAGGGGGAGCTGGACCCAGAGCTGGACCCAGGGCAGGGAACAGGAGCTATCCACTATTATAGTCTAATGCTTTCTTCTTGCGTAGCTGTAACTGGGAAGTTGAGTTGGCCTTGGCCCATCTGCTTGGAGTAGTCTGTCCTGGTAGCTTGTACTTGCTTCAGGCCCCCATTAGGACACCCTTAGGCTTCAGGAGATTGGAAGTCTCCTGCTATGTTCCTGAGCTGGATGGAAGAGATCATTGGTCTTTACCCTGGCTTTATTTATTATCCATCATTTTATTTATTTATTTTCTACAATATATATCATTATTTATTCATTTAGTGATCGTCTCCATTCCTCTGGTGTTTTTCAGGGGACATCCCATCTTCACCAGAAGTACCAGTCTCCTTTTTTCACAGGAAGAAGCTCAAGGGAGGGGAAATGACTTGCCTTTGTCACAGTGAGTTTGTGGCAAAGCACGGATTCAAACCCCCATTCTCTTGGACTGTTGGCTGCTTGGTATTCTCCTTTTTTTCTGATTGAGGACAAACTTTTTCTGAGAGGGGTAAAAAAACCTATTTCCTGAGAGATGACTATGTCCGTGGGCCATAGATTACTTTTGACACCTAATTACTGTATATCGCTGCTCCATAAAGTAGGGATTTGTGATGTCAGTGTTTCTAATTTGTGCTCATAAAATACATTTTCTTCTTGTTTGCTTGCTCTGGATTGGTGTGTGAGGAAGGCAGGCTAGTTTATTCCAGCTTTTCAGGGGAGCTTCATAGAATCAGAGCCAAAGGGAGGATTTTTATAGATGTGTGTGTGTGTGTGTGTGTGTGAATGTTCATAAATCTCCTCGAATGTCAGAGCTAGAAGGGATCTGAGAACTCATAAAGTGCCAGCCCCTTATTGTGCAGAAGAAGCTGAGGCCTGCAGGGGGGATTTGACTTTCCCAAAGTCACACGGGGAGAGAACAAAAGAGCTGGGATTAGGGTCTGGGCAACTGCACTCTTGGGTCAGGACACTTTTCAATACATGCTAGTGCCAGAGGGAGGCTCAGGGCTGTGGGTTGTGCCTCAGGAAGGAATCTCATGACAAAGTCTCTCCCTTGCTTCCTTTTCTGTGTCCCGTGGGCACAGCCAAAGCTCCCACTGGAGTACCTCAATTCAATCCAACAAACATGCCTTAAGCCAGGCGGAGGAGACAAGCATGGATGGCCTGTCTTACTCTGTTCCAGATTTCCTACTATGGGCTTTACAATTTTTATCTCATAGGGGAAATTAAGCAACTATGTGGATAGTTATAATACCAAGTCCAAGGGTACCAGTGTCTAGGAGTAATTTTTGAGGTTCAAGAAAGGATTTTTGGTTCCAGAAATCAGGGAAGGCTTCCTGGGGGAGGTGGCTTCTGAATGGGTCTTGGCAGAGATAAACAGTTGGTCACATAAAGGTTTGATTAAGAGAATTCTCTGATTAATTTGATGAACTTACAGGTGGGTGAAACTTGTTTGGAAGTTTTGAGAAGCTTTTTCCAATGGAGAGTATGGACACAATTATAGTCATCTGGTTAAATGATCTGATTAAGTGTCAGGATTAAACTTCCGTAACTTTGTTGTTTTTGTGTCTTTTCAGTCTTTGACTCTTCATGACCCCATCTGGGGTTTTCTTGGCAAAGATCCTGGAGTGGTTTGCCATTTCCTCCTCCAGCTCATTTTACAGATGAAGAAACTGAGGCAAACAGACTGAAGTGACTTGTCTAGGGTCACATAGCTAGTAAGTGTCTGAGGCCAGATTTGAACTCTGGAAGATGAGTTTTCCTGACCACAGGCCTGGACCTGTGTGCAATATGGCGCCACCTAGCGGCTCATCTGACTCACAGACAAGTTTCCTTTTCAATGAGTCATTCAGACCATGGGGATCAGAGTGAACAGAGGATGGTGAGGGAAGGCTAGGTTTGGCATGAACACCTCCTATCCCAAGTGCTGCAGCCTCCAAAATTATACCACTACCCCCATCTCCCCAATGTGGCTCTTTAGATGTGATGAAACTGACTCACTCATATATGACTATCACCCCAAGAACTTTCCCAGAGATATTCATAGCTTACAATAGGAATTTTAAAAATCCCCCCCCCAAAAGGGGGGAAAAAGGAATTTTAGAAACAGAAGAGATCTCGGAGGTGATCCATCTCAACTCTGGGCCTCGAGGCAAGAAGATCAGACTTCAAATGGGAACTCAGAAATTTACTAGCTGTAAACACCTGCCTGACTCAGTTTCCTCAATTGTGAAATGGGTTTAATAATGGCCCCTATCTATCAGGGCTGTTGTGAAGAGCAAATGAGATAATATTTGTAAAGTGCTTAGCACATAGTAGGTGCTTCCAGATAAAGACTTCTTTTCTTCTTTCCTTCCCACCTTTAATATGTTCCATCTGCCCTGTGGTTGAATTTTTCTATATGCTTTCTTACTCCCAATAATGCGAGTTCCTTTAGATTACGTATGACGACAGTCTTATCTTTCTGTTTGTACTCCCAGTGTTTAGCACAGTGCTTGACCCAGAGGAAACACTTTACAATTCCCCTTCATTCTGTATTCTGAGTTCCCTCCCAGCTCTGACATTCTTTGCTTCTAAGGTCCAGACAAAGACAGGTGAAGTACAAAACAGGGGCTGGGAAGGGGAACTGCTTTCCAAAACTGGACGCTAGATGTCAGTAATTGCTTTGGAAATGGCTGGAGGGAAGCTTCAGAAATGTGGATTCCTCTTCTGTGCTTTCTAGAAGGGAAAGAGAGAAACTGTGAAGTGCTGGCAGTTAGAGAGCCCAACCACTGAGCAGAGGCAGGGGCTGAAAGGGAGGCTCCTGTTGGGCTGGGTTATGGCTCCTCCAGGGTCCTAAACAGGCAGGAGGCAGTTGTGGTCCAGCAAATCTGCACTGCAGTCAGTTCTAGAACACAGAATGTCCTAGCTGGGAGGGTCCTTAAAGCTTAAAAAATGGTCCTAAAAATGGGATGTCAGAGCTGGGAGGTTCTTTAGAACAGGGAAAGTCAGAGCTGGGAGGGAGCTTAGAATAGGGAATGTTTTATTATTATTCTATTATTCCTTTGCTTGTAGGACTCTATGTTTGACTTGGTCCTTGATGGATTCTTGGGGCTTGTCTATGGGGTCACGTGCTCAGGGGATGGCCCAGGGGGGAAAAGAGCACCCCCCCCCCACCCAGTCCCACCAAGGCTCAGAGTGGTTCTTACACCCAATGGCCAGCAGGAAGGAGTGAGAATGAGTCTGCCTTTTGCACGCACTCAGGTTGGCCCAGCACCCAAAGGGGACCAGAAGCAGTTACGGAGGTGAGCCTGGTGGCTCCATGCTTCACCATCATGAACTTCCAGTAGCAGCCTCCTCCCCCTCCCCTCCCCCTTCCACACAAACTCTTGTTTGGCTGTTAACCCCAGCCCCAGCTTGGCTCTGGACATGATCTTCTCAGGTTTGTCACACATCATTCTCCTGCCTGCCTGTGTCCTGCGTTCTCACCAGACTGGCCTCCTTGTTGTTCTTCAATATTTTTCCTCCCATCTCCCATCTCCCATCTCTGTCCTTTTGTGCTGGTTGTGCCCCCTGGCTGGCATGCACTCCCTTTTCACCTCTGCCTTTTAGGATCCTTGGCTTCCTACAAAGCTCACCTCACACACCACCTTTACATGATCCTTTAGGGATTTTGCTCAGTTAAGTCCCTTCGCCCCCAATTACATTGTATTTATTTATATATTTACATGTAACCCCCCGTACCCCCTCCCCAGGGGTCTATTTCATGTTTGTCATTGACCCCCAATGCCTAGTATAGGCTTGGCTCATAGTAGGTGCTTTTTAATAAAAATGCCTTTTGAATTGCATAGGGACAATGGAGAGTCCCAAATAATACAGGGTGGGTGAAAAATCACAAAGGGGGTTCAATATTTAATAACTCTTTTATTTTTGTTTTTAATTTACAATACCATAGCATCATATACAGTATATATAGGAAATGAATTTACATTATGTGTCAAAAATAAAATCTCATAAATGGCAAAAAATAAAGAAAAAATAATTTTTTCAAAAAATTGTTAAAATGGGGGCAGCTAGGTGGTGCAGTGGATAAAGCACTGACACTGGATTGAGGAGGACCTGAGTTCAAATCCAGACTCAGATACTTGACATTTACTAGCTGTGTGACCCTGGGCAAGTCACTTAACCCTCATTTCCCTGCCCAAAAAAATGTTATTAAAACATCATGACTTCTGGCCTACCCTGTATATCCAAGAAACTGAAGAAGAGAAAAGATTTTAAGTGTGTTTGTGTGTGGGAGACCTCTATAAGGAAGCAGCATCTGAGCTAAAGGCAGAGAAGGATTTCTACAGGTGGAGGTATAGGGGGAATGTACCAGAGGCATATGGGCTGGACTGAAGGAAACAGAGGAGAGAGCTGATACAGCAAGTTTGGAAAGCAGGGAGCTGTCCAGCTTGGATGGGAGATGGTGTGTGTGAGTCAAGTCAACAAGCATTTATTAAGTACCTACTATGTGCCAGGCACTGTGCTAAGTGATGAGGATACAAATACAGGCAAAACTAGGCAATTCCTTCTCCCAAGGGCCTTAAATTCTAATGGGGAAGACAATCCATAAAAGGAAGCTGGAGAGAGGTGGGGAGGAACTGCCTGGTGACGTGGAGGGCGAGATCCAGAGTCAGAAGCACGGCTGGCCAGGGCTCTTCCTCAGATGTAGGGTCTAGCTGGAACTCACCAATGGGACAAGGGAGTTGTGGGGTGGAATATTTTTCCAAGGTGAGAAGGTAAATGGAAATGAGGATGAAAAAATAGTAGCATAGCGGACCTTGAACGTCAGGCTAGGGAATTTGTCTTTTAGAGGGAAGGCCTTTGGGGTGATAGGGTCATAGGAAGATTATTTTGGCAGCTATGATGAGGATGTATTGGAGTGGGCAGGGGCAGGGAAACCAATTAGCAAACCATGGAAAGGGTCTGGTGAGAGGTGACGAGGGCCTGGACTAGCATGGAGGCTGTGTGAGTAGAGAGAAGGGGTCAGGTGGCCAGGGACTGTGGAGGTAGAGAGTTTGGAGGGAGAATTGACTCGATTTGGTGATTGGTTGGATGCTTGTAAAGGAATATGGGAGCGAGGAGGCAGAGATAACAGCTCCCATTTCCGCAGAACAGTAAGACTTCAAAGGCCTTCCTCATGATAAGCTTATGGATGAGGTATATGAGGGTCAGCCCATGGCCACACAATCAGTGTCTGAGGCAGATTTCAAAATCAAGTATCCTGGCTCCGTGTCCCACATTCTGTCCATTCCGTCACAAGCTTACAAGAGTCAGAGCTGGAAGGGATTTTAGGGATCATTTTTACAAATGAGGAACCCAAGGCACAGAAAGGTGAAGAGACTTTCCCCAGGCCACAGGACTAGGAAGGAGCAGAGCTGGTGTCCTCTGAGGCTACACAAGGCTGATGACTCCTAGGAATTCCACTCAGTGTTACTGAAATACCGGCCCCTTCCTTCTGCCCCCAATGCTGGACAGGGGTCTCAAGCACATGAGCCCATCTTTTCTCTTGTGGCCTGGAGGGAGCCAGGGTTTCTGCTTTCCACTGGAGCCTGGGATTTGTAGCCACTTTCCTTGGGCGGACCAGTAGGGGGTGCCCAGACACCATATGTAGTCCACCATATGTCCTTCTCAAGGGCATGGGTGTGTCTGGAAAGAGCCCTGTGCTGGGAGAGGCTAGTGAAGGGTGCGGCTGGAGAACTGCTCACATCCTTTATTTCATCTTGGGCCCTAGTCCAGCACACAGAGAGGAAATGAACAATTTCTGGAGCCCTGGGGCGACATCTTTGCCCCATTCTACATAAGGGCCCTGGAATTGGAGGCAAAGGGCCTGGCTTTGTGCCATGGGCTGGTCTTCAGTTTCCTCCTCTGTAAAATGAGGTGGGTGGTTGGACCCAATGGTCTCTGATGTCCCAGATTTCCATCTAGAACCTCAGAACTCTAAGATTCTTTCAATTCATGTAGAAGGATTAGTCTTCAGTCAATCAGTCAGTCAATAAGCATTTATCAAGAACTGTGTCAAGCTTCCTGGGGGTACAAAGAAAGGCAAAAACATGGATTTGGCCCCACAGGGCATAACCAGGAACAATATGGGGGTGGTGGTGGAAGAAGCCATTTGAGGCTTGATGTCAGGAAATACTTCCTTACCCAAGAGAACTGCCCCAAAGTGGGAGGAACTGCCTAGGAAGGGAGTGAACTTCCCGCCCTCCCCACATCTTCAAACCCCACTTATCATGCCTACCTTAGAAAGTCTTCCCAGTCAAGTGGGGCTAGGATGGACTCTGGGAGGGCCCCTCTGACTCATATATCTCCCCGCTTTCCCTCCCAGCTGGCTTGGCTGTTACCATTGTGAACAATAATAATAACAGTCCAGTAATTCTATTATTATGGTATATATCATATATATCATATCATATATCATATATCCATACACATACACAAATATAATAGCAGTCCAAAGATTGTGGCAATATTTCTTGCTGACTTTTCTGTTGGTTGCAAAGATTTTCCTCCTTTACCGTCTCTGATCCTCTCAGCAGTCCTGGGAGGGAGGGTAGGCAGGGATCATTCTCCTATCTTTCTTCCTCCTAACTACTCCAGCCTAATCTAACCATTATCTGTGGGATAGGTGATGGAGGTGAAAGAGGAATATCCCTGAGATGGAAAGACATTGGCCTGGGAACCTGGAGACCTGAGTTCCACTCAGCCAGTAAGACTCACTCTGAGACCTTGGCTAAGTCCCTTCTCTTGGGGTGTCATTTTTCTCCATTGTAAAATGAGGGTTTGGGGCAGCTGTGGTGTATTAAAGAGGACCTTTTCTAATGGATGGCCCATAGGCATTTGAATTGTAACAAGTCCCAAACAGGACTCATCACCTCTTCCTCCAAAGCCACCACTATTGGAGGGTACTGCCATCCATCCATCCATCCATCCAAGTTCCCAATCTAAGTGTCGTTCTTCCCTCACTCACCCCAAATACCCAATCAGGCATCTACTCTCATCAATTCAGCCTCTGCACCATGTCTCCCATCAGTCCCCTTCTCATACAGCTACAGCCCCATGTCATACATACCCTCATCAGCCTCTCACCTGGATTATTGTAATAGTCTTCTATTTGGTCTCCCTACCTCAAGCCTCTCTCTACTCCAATCCATCTTCCACTCAGCTGCCATGAAGGAATGGTTACTGACCCTGTGTTTGATGAACTCTAATATCTCTTCTAGTTCTCTGCCCTGGTAGAATCAATCAGCAAGCATATATTAAGCACTCACTGTATGTAAGTTTGGGAGGAGCTGGGAAAGTGCAAACTCCTTGAAGGCAGGAAGAGTTTCATGTTTGTATATGTATCTCTGGCAGCTCATACAGTTCTTGGTACCTAGTAGGGACATAATAAATGTTTGTTGAATACTAAGTTCCCTTCCAGTTCTGACATTCTCATCCCTGGAGACAGAGTCAGGGGGCCTGGATCTGAATGTCCACTATATTACAGCTTGCTTCTACAATGTATATAGAGGCCAAAACTTTCTGGGGAGTCAGGAAGAGCCAAGTTTAAATACTTCCTCCGACATTTACTATCTGTAGGACCCTGGGTAAGTCACTTGACTTCTGCCTGCTTCAGTTTGTCATATACAAAATGGGGATAATAATAGTCCTTACCTTCCAGGGTTTTTATGAAGATCAAATCATGCAATATATGTAAAGTGCTTCGCAAACCTTAAAATACAATACAAATGCCACTACTGCTGCTGCTGCTGCTGCTGCTATTACTACTACTGTTGCTGCTGCTGCTGCTACTACTATTGCTACTGCTATTACTACTGCTACTACTATTGCTACTGCTATTACTACGGCTACTACTACTACTGCTACTATCACTACTACTGCTGCTGCTACTACTACTACTACTACTATTGCTACTGCTATTACTACTGCTACTACTACTACTGCTACTACTATTGCTACTGCTATTACTACTGCTACTACTACTGCTACTATTTTTACTACTGCTGCTGCTACTACTATTATTGCTGCTGCTGCTACTACTACTACTACTACTATTGCTACTGCTATTACTACTGCTACTACTACTGCTACTATTACTACTACTGCTGCTGCTACTACTATTATTGCTGCTGCTACTACTACTACTACTGCTGCTACTGCTATTACTACTGCTACTATTACTACTACTGCTGCTGCTACTACTATTATTGCTGCTGCTGCTGCTGCTGCTGCTTTAGGTAAATCCTCTCCCTTCCCTGCCTGGACCTCACTTATCTTGTTTGAAGAGTGAAGGGGTTGGATCAAATTGTCTCTTAGGTCTTTTCAGCTCTAACTCTTCTGTTGCTTCCAGATCTCTCTTCCACCCAATTCCCAGCTGAAGGTGAGCTCTCCTTCCTCAGATTTTCTTAAGAGTACTTCTAAGGTCTGTCTTTGCTTTTTTCACATTCTACCTTCTTCTATTTGTATTTGTTGTTGTTGAGTTGTTTCAGTCATGTCCAACTCTTTGTGACCCCATATGGGGTTTTCTTGGAAAATATACTGGAGTGGCTTGCCATTTCCTTCTCCAGCTCATTTTGCAGATGAGGAAACTGAGGCAAACAGGGTCTAGTGACTTGCTCAGGGCCCCACAGCTAGTGTCTGAGCCCAGGTTTGAACTCAGGAAAATGAGTCTTTTTGTTATTGTTTTTTTTGGAGGCATTTGGGGTTAAGTGACTTGCCCAGGGTCACACAGCTAGTAAGTGTTAAGTGTCTGAGGCAGGATTTGAACTCAGGTCCTCCTGACTCCAGGGCTGGTGCTTTGTCTATTGCAACACCTAGCTGCCCCCCAAGATGAGTCTTCCTGACTCTAGACCCAGCACTCTATTCCCTGTACCACCTAGCTACCTTATTTGTATGGGGATGTGTAATAGGAACCATACTCAACACTCTTCCACTTTTAACCATGACTTTCTCTCCAGCCATTCTCCTTCAGCCCCTCCACCTCCAGAAGAGTGACTTTCCCTTCAAAATGGTCCTGCAAAAAATGGTGGATGCCTGCCTCAGTATCACTCTGGCCATTTACTATTGTTTTAGCCAACTCTGTTGACTTATTTGCCTAGAGAAATTACAGTAAAAGTATTATCTTTGCCCTCTCTAGCTCTGAGCCCCCAGTCAGAGATCACACCTTAGGAAAAAATATTGTAGCTTTAAATCTCTCTGTCCTTCAGGGTGCTCCTTAATGAGCCCCTCCGAATGCTACATTCAAACAATGGTACACAGATCTTAGCAGTGTTGCTGGTTAACAGATGCTTTGCCAGATTTACCAGGTGAAAAGTCGAAGTAAACAAATGTTTAAGAAATTAAAATGAGCCTCTTCTCCTCCCCCTTCTTAAGAAATATTAGACTCAAAGGCCTGGACATCCCTTCTCAGGAAGAAAAGGCAAAGAGAGGGGAACATTCAGGTTCCATCTGAAGCCTCAGTGGATTTCAGAAGTGAAAGTCTGTCTTGACACGGCTCATATACAGTCCACTCACCTAGCTTCCAGAGTCTGGTGCTGGTGAACTCCAGGCACCTCCCCTTCTCAATGCTGCCATTTCTGCCTCTTCTGGCTCCTTGAGAAGATTCTCCATTGTTTTCTTCCCACAAATCCAAAGGACTGAACAGAGATGGTTTGTTAGTCAAAATCAGGCTTTATAGAGCCCAGTACCAAGGTAAGGCCATAAGTCCCTGAGGCAAAGAGGACAGAATAGTGGAATGTTTCTGCCCCAAACTAGCAGGTATCTAACTATCAATAAACATTTAGTGTCAGAATCAGTAAACACTTATTAAGTGCCTACTATGTGCCAAGCAGTGTGCTAAGTGCTGGGAACACAAAGAAAGGCATAACACAGTCCTGGTTCTCCAGGAGTAAAAAGTGCAATGGAGGGAAGTAGCACAAAAAAAGAAACTGAAAAGTGTGGAGAAGGAGGATTACCTGCCTCCAAGATACGATGGAGTCCTGAAGCCAGGGTGGGAAATGATCTGAGGTGTGTTTCATCTTGCAGAATGATGAGTTTCTGGAGTCCAGGGAAGCAGTCTCATCTCCTTTGTGATGCCTGGAGAAGGAAGAGTGCTGTGTAGATAGGCTTCTACCCACTACTACTACCTCAACCACCACCTCCTTGTTACATCCTCATGAAGACAGTCCAGGATCCTGAATTCAATAACCCCAGGAATATAATGCCTCCCAAACCACCAGCCCTGCTTCCAACTTGGCTCCCACAGTCCTCACTGAATGCAGTAATGCCTTCGGAGAAGGGACTCATCTTCCTCAAAACCAACTACTGACCAATACTACTGATGGGTAGCTAATCCCAAGAGCCCTGGAAATGCCAGTGCCCTGGTGACCACTGCCCCTCTTTCCAGCTCAGCCCCCATAACCATCCTGTCAAAAGCAAACCCTGTGGGGACATGATCTGGGTTTTTGGAGGTGCTGAAGCCCCTGCCCACTTAGTAGCCACAAATAATAAAGACCCAGAAAAGAAAGTTCCTGACACCAAAGTCCTTGGCAATGTCAGATGGTTCAAAATCAGAAGCAGATATGATTTCATCCATGAAAACAACATTAAAGAAGAACTGTTACATGTGCTTTGCATCTGTACCAAAGGAACAATGGGACCTTTTCATACGATTTATAACTGAACCCTCCTTTGTGGGGTCCCTTTCCATTAGAATGGGAGCCCCTTGAGAGAAAGGACTGTCTTGCTTTTCTATTTGTATGTCCAGCACTTAGAATAGTGCTTTGCACACAAGAAGCACTTAATAGAGGTTTTAATTTCTTTCATTCATTCATTTCATCCAACAAGCATTTATTTAGTGACTGCTGTGTACCAGGCCTTAGGGACTCTCTGGCTCTACCTTCATCCTCTAATAGAAAGGAGAAATATGGATATAGAGAAGAGTATATAAAATCCATGTAAAATAAGTACAAATTTGACTGGGCTGAACATGTTACTATGAATGGGAGGGGGGATCAGAAAAGGCTTCATGTAGGAAGGAAAGAAGCAAGCATTTATCAAGCACCTACTATGTGGCAGGCACTGAGCTAAATGCTTTACAAATATTACTTCGTTTGATCCTTACAACAGCCCTGGGAGGGAGATGCTCTTATCTCCATTTTATAGTTGAAGAAACTGAGGCAGACAGAAGTTAAGGGACTTGCCTAGGATCACACAACTAGCAAATGTCTGAGGCAGGATTTGATTTCAGGCCTTCTTGACTCTAGGCCCAGTGTTCTATCCACTACATCACCTAAGTGGAGCTTCAGCTAAACTGTGAAGGAAACCAGTGATTCTAAGAGGAATGGGGCAGAATACATTCCATGGGGGGTGAGGGGGGAGCAGCCTGTGCAAAGACCTGTAGTCAGGAAATGGAATGTCATCCATGGGACCAGTAGGTAAGCTGTCCAAGAACCTGTTACTTACTGACTCTGTGGCCTTGAGTAATCATTTAATCTGCTTGGGCCTCATTTTCCTTATCTGCAAAATAAGGAGGTTGGTTTAGATGGCCTCTTCCAGGCCACAATCGGTGATCCTATGCTGGGTGAATATGAAAACAGTTTAAGAAGGACCTTTTACAAATCAGACTCATTCAAAGATGATCTCCTTTAAGCACTTGCTATCTGAGCAGAAAAGGTTCTCTGTCTCTCTCTTTGTCTCTCTCCTCTCCTCTCCTCTCCTCTCCTCTCCTCTCCTCTCCTCTCCTCTCCTCTCCTCTCCTCTCCTCTCCTCTCCTCTCCTCTCCTCTCCTCTCCTCTCCTCTCCTCTCCTCTCCTCTCCTCTCCTCTCCTCTCCTCTCCTCTCCTCTCCTCTCCTCTCCTCTCCTCTCCTCTCCTCTCCTCTCCTCTCCTCTCCTCTCCTCTCCTCTCCTCTCCTCCTCTGCTCTCCTCTCCTCCCCTCTCCTCTCCTCTCCTCTTTTCTTCTCTTCCTTTCCCTTTCCCTCTTGCTCTCTCTGCCTCCCTCTCTCCACTTCCCGCTCCTTCATTCTCTCCTTCACTCTCTCCCTCCCTTTCCCCCTCCGTCCCCCTCTTCCTTCCTTCCCATCCTACCTGCCCCTTAGAATCTAGAATTGGATTTTGAAGAACCATAAAAGGACATCTCATCCAGCCCTATAGGAACCAGCCATCCTCTCCCTCTCAAGGCAGCCCAATCTGATGTTGGATAGCTCCAATTGTTCGGAAGTGTTTCTTTTCATTCAGCTGAAATGTGCTTCTCCTTAACTCCCTCCCCCTTTTCCCTTAGTCTAGGATTGAGGGGGAGGAGAAAGCAGGACCAGGCTGAAGCCTCTTCCATGGCGACTTCCTTGACTCCTCCCTTACCCCCCATAGTCAATCAATTACTGAGTCCTATTGATTCCACTCCCATTTGTCCCCTTCTCTCTCTTCACATGACCTCAACCCTGCTCATCTCCTGCTGCAATAGCTTCCTGTTTGGTTTCCTTGCCTCTATTGTCACCCTCCACTCAGTCAACAAAATGATTTTCTTAAAGCACAATTCTGACCATGCTGCTTTCCTGCCCAAGAAAGCCCAGGGCACCTTATTATCTCTCGAATAAAATACAAAATCCTCTCTACTTTTCTAGGCTTATCACTCATTACTTCCCTCATGCATTTTCTGTTCCAGGCACAATAGACTACTTGCTGCTCCCAGTACATAGTGTTCCTTTTTTGGTCTCTGTGCCTACAATCATAACACATAAATAATAAGAGCTAGCATTTATATAGCACCTACTATGTGCCAGCCACTACACTAAATGGTTTACAATTATTATCTCATTTGATCCTCACAACCACCCTATAAGGTGGGTACTATTATTATCCCCATTTTATAGTTGAGGAAACTGATGCAAACAGTGGTTAAATGACTTGCCTAAGGTTACACAGTTCATAAGCACCTGAGGAAACATTTGAACTCAGGTCTTCTTGACTCCAGGCCAAGTTTTATATCTCCTTCTCTACCTAGCAGCCTACAATGCTCTCCATCCTTACCTCTTCCTCTTACAATCTCTAGCTTCTTCCTTTGTATTTAGGATCCATATGTAGACTTCCGAAGGCATCTAGTCCAACCTTCTCATTTGACAGAGAAGGAAACTAAGACCTGAGCAAGTAGGGGGGATTTGAACCCAGGGCCTTTAACTTCCAAGCCAGTGCCCAACTTCCAATTCCACTGCTAATTTATTTTGTGTCTATTCACCTGTGTACATGCAATTTCCCTGGGAGAATGTAAACTTTCAGAGGTCAGGGATTATTTTCTTTCCTAGCTTGGCACATAGTAGTTGCTTAATAAATGAATGAAGTACTACCCCTACAGTACTTACCTTGCTTCTCTGGCCCATCCCCAGGCTGGAACTAGGGTAGGGAGGGGCAGTGATTTCACTCTTCAGGAGGGGGTTAAACCAAATGGTCTCTGAGGTCTCCACTTGGCCCTGCTATGATTCTCTGGCACATCAGAGCAGAGATCAGGAGCTGGGAAGGTTGCGCTATTATTTGGCCTCATCCAAGTTCCCATAAAGCAAGATCCCTGGCCCTTTCTGAGGTTCTTGGGTGGGAACTGTCTGGGAAGGTTGATCCAAACTTTTGAGTGTTATTGGTTACTACTGATTACCCAAGGGAACTTGGCAGACAGAAAGAAACTTCTACTTGCTGAAGGATAATGAGACTTTGGCTTGACTGTGAGTAAGAAAGGGTAGCTGGGTCATGGGGTATCTAACAGCCAGTCATTTTTTTCTCTAGTGTACTTTGTTTTGGGGCTTGGTGGTCTCTGTCTGACACCCAAAAGAACAAGCACCATCTTAGGCGATCATACAGCTGTCTTCTGTCCTGGTCCTCTGGACTATTGGATCCTGTTCTGAGTCCCACAGAGTATTTTTTGGGGGGGGGCAATGGGGGTTAAGTGATTTGCTCAGGGTCCCACAGCTAGTAAGTGTCAGGTGTCTGAGGCCGGATTTGAACTCAGGTCCTCCTGAATCCAAGGCCGGTGCTTTATCCACTATGCCACCTAGCTGCCCCCCACAGAGTACTTTTGAGCTAGAAGAAACCCAGAAGGGGCAACCTGAATGTGAGGATGGATTGAAGGAGTTTGGGATGTTTAGCCTAGAGAAGAGAAGACTAAGTGAGGAGATGAGTCTTCAGGTACTGAAGGGCTGTTATGAAGAGCAGGGGTTAGCTCTGCCCAGGAGCAATGGGGCCAAGGGGCAAAAGAAACACAATCAGAGCTGTCCAATGAAGAAGGAGATCTCCTTTAGAGATGGTGACCTCTGCATCAATGGAGGGCTTCATGTAGAGACTGCATGGCCCTGGTCAAGGATGCTAGAAGGGGGATCCCTACTTTAGGTAGGGAAAGAAATAGATAACAGCTAGCTGGAGAAGAACAGCACTGGGCCTGGAGTCAAGAAAACCTCAGTTCAAATATAGCCTCAGACACTTATGAAGTGTGTGACCTTGGGCAAGTCACTTAACTCCTGTTTGCCTCAGTTTTCTCAATTGTGAAATGTAAAATTAAAACTGTAAAATAATGTTTTTATCTAATAACAGTACCTTCCTCCCAGGGTTGTGAAGATCAAATGAGATAATATCTGTAAAGTACTTAGCACAGTGCCTAGTGCATTGTAAGTGCTATATAAAATGTGCATTCACTCCCCTATTCCCTAGGTCCTTCTGAGGAGGGGGAAGGTGGAAAGAGAAGGCTGGCATCTCAGGGTATGGTGCTGCCTCCCAGACAGGCAGAGCCACCTGATGGGGGCCTTTTGGGAGCTGGGAAGGGAGAAGCTACTAACATTGGGCACCTCCTGTTATGTGATCCCACTTAGCAAGTGGGGGAGGGGAGGAAAGGGAGCGCTGGTGTCAAGTGAGAGTGGATTTCAAAGGGAGAAAAATGGTAATTGATATTTGAAAAAACCTGAGCCTGCTCTGATTAGCAGCACCAGTGCCTTTTCCATTAACAAAGTGACCTTAGTCGTCATATGGGATAAATGCTGCGGGGTGGGGTTTTTGTTCCTTTTCTCACTCTCATCTTTCAATCTCCCTCCAAGTCTCTGCCTATTCCCTACACCTACATCCCTTCCTTTTCTCATAGAACATGGAATGTAAGAGGTAGGAAGGACTTTAGAACAGGGAATGTCAGACTTGGGAGGGAGCTTAGAACAGGGAGTGTCAGAACTGAGAGGGCCCTTAGAATATCACAGCTAGAAAGGACCTTAGAGTTTACAACTCAGTCAGCCGATAGGTATTTATCAAGTGCCCACTGTGTGCCAGCTAAAAATGAAAGGGAACTTACACTGAATTAGAATGTAATGTATATTTCTTGATGAGTTAATTGCTCAGGTCTGGGGTCACAATAGAGAAAAAGGGTACAGCCCCTGCCCTCAAAGGGCTTACCTTCTACTAAAGGAATCTGTCATGTATACACATGGCACAAGGTAGGGAGTGATGGGGAAAAGGAAAGACCCCAAGAAAATGCCAATGGGATATTTGAGGAGGAAAGATCACTATGAACTTGAAATTTCAGGGAGAGTTCTGGAGGACCTAGGAAGAGAAGAGTTTTTTAAAGCAGGGATGAGGAGGGAGAGCATGCCAGGCATGGAGATCACAGCTTGTATGGCTTGCATAGGGGTGGGAGAGGACACAGCAATCAAGTTTGGTGAAGAGCAATAGTTCCATTTTGGCTGAAACAGGAGAGGCTAAAATAAACCCAGAAAGAGAGGTGAGAGCCAGCTTGTGGAGGGCTAAGGCCTGCCTTAGGAGCCCACTTGCTGATTCTGGGCAAGTCTCTATCTCTATGATGGAGTTGGACTCAATGACTTCCAGATTCCAGCTTAGAATCAATGGTCTCAAGGAACTTGCATTTTATTGGACCCTGGAACATCATGGTTGGGAGGATGCTCAGAGATCATTTGGCCCCACCTCCTCATTTTCCTGATGGAGAAACTGAGGCCTAGAGAGGGGCCTTCACTTATCCATGGCCATAGGAGTCAGTGACAGAGCCAGGGCTACACTCCAGCTCTCCTGCCTTGTAGCCAGGGCTCTGTGTTCTGCATCCTGCCTTCTCCCCGGCTCTGAGCATTCTGACTATCTTTTGCGGGGCAGCTTTGACTTGATCCAGCCCTTGTCCAGTCTTAGTCTCCCCTCTCCCCTGAGATGTCTGACATTCTTGTTTGAACTGGGGTTGTGTAGGGCTCCAACCTTGGAGGACAGGACCAGGAAGCTGGGGGCTCAAGGTCATGCTGTTGGTATGCTTGGTAGGAGCATGGCCTGATCGACTCCAGCATCTGGCAGAAGGGTCTGCTACTTCACTCTTGTGTCTCTTCAGCCTTGCTCTCTGAAGATTGATGGGCCTGTCAAACACAGCCAAGCTTCCTGGAATTTTGGCTGAGGAAAAATTCTCTTTTTTCTGAATGGGATTTTAGAACTAGGGCAGTTACCTTATGACTGACCCTTTTTTCAGATTTGGCATCTAGGATTCACTCTGCGATCCTAAAAGTTGGACTCAGACCATCAGGTACTATGACTACTGACTGCTAAGGTGCAATGAACTCTGATGGAGGTGATGAAGGGCTCAGGGAGTGTCAGGGTCTCAGCTGTTGGTGACCTTATGGTATGGTGTCATAACCCAACTCTTTTATATACTCTGGGATGAAGACCTCAAACAGTTTACAGCACAGCCCATCATGAAAGCTTTTGTTTTCAGACACACACACACACACACACACACACACACACACACACACAACAGGGAAATTCAAACACAGATGTGGAAGAGAAATCCACTCAGGTAATCAGACTCCCCAGAGATCTTCCCCAGTGTGGTTTCTTCTGGCTTTTTTATTTCTTTCTGTTAGTTCTTCAGGAAGAGAGTAAGGGCCAGATTATGGAACACTAGTCTAGACCCCCAGGCTCTTTCTGTTTTTATAAACTGCCAGATGTTCAGGGAGGTGGTGTAGTGGATAGAGTGCTGGGCCTAGAGTCAGAAATATTTATCTTTCCAAGTTTAAATCTAGCCTCAGACATTTACTAGATGTCTGACCCTGGGCAAGTCACCTAATCCTGTTTGCCTCAGTTTCTTCATCTGTGAAATGAACTGGAGAAAGAAATGGCAAGCCTCTCCAATATCTTTACCAAGAAAACCCTGAATAGGGTCACAAAGAATCAGAAATGACTGAACAACATCAACAACATCAAAAGAGTCAGATACAGGTTATATCTGAATTCTAAGATCAAAATTTATCAAATCTTACAATCATGGAAAATTAGGATCAAATCTTCATAACTTATTAGAACCGTAGAATTGTTATTGTTGATGATGATTGATCGATCGATTGATTGATGGATTGATGATGATTGGATAAGGATGAGGATTGATGGATGATGATCGATTGGTGATGATTGAGTAATGATGATGCTGGGCTATTGTGAAGAAAATTCTTTGTCAGGTATAAGGTACTATATAAATGTTATCTATTACTGTTGCTGCAATAATCAACCTCAAGGGTTTATTATAAGGAAATCTCTCTAGAAAGTATTATATAAATGTAGTTCACTATAAAAAAAATGATGAGCAGGATGCTGTCAGAAAAACCTGGAAAGACCTAAATGAGATGATGCAAAGTGAAATATACTGTATACAAAATAGCAGCAATATTGTCAGATGATCTGCTGTGAATGACTTGTTTATTTTCAGCAATGCAATGATCCAAGACAACTCTGAAGGTCTTATGAAAAATGCAATCCATCTACAGAGAGAGAACTGATGGTATATGAATACAGATTGAAACATAAATTTTTTGTTAGTTCCTTTATCTGAAGTTTTGTTTTTGTTTGATTTCTTTCACAACCTGGCTAATGTGGAAATGTTTTTCATGACTGCTCATGTATATCTTATATTGAATTGCTTGAGTTCTTGGGGGGTTGGAGAGGGAGGGAGGAAGAGAATTTGGGACACAAAGTTTTGAAAAATTGATATCAAAATTGATATTTTGCATGTAATTTGGGAAAATAAAATTCTAAATACAAAAAAGAACCATAGAATTGTGAAATCTTTAAATCTTCACATGATCTTAGACTCATGGAAGGTTAGAGGTGAGAGTTACCTTAGAAATTATCTAATTATCTAGTTCAAATCTCTCATTTTTACAGATGAGAGAACCATATTGGGAAAATGACTTGCTCAAGGTAACAAAACAATATAGTTAGGGAACCAGAACTTGAATCCAAGTCTCCTGACTTTAAGGGAAGGATTTTTTCCTTTTTACTGTTACTGAACCATAATGCTCACTGGAGGAGGCTAGAATCTTATACTAACCAGGAATATAAATGGATAACAGTGTGCCCAAACCTGATCTGGGTCCTGGGGAATACTAAGCAGAGAAGACATCTATAAATCTGTTTTCAAAGAGCCAATTGTTTGGGAGAAACCTGTTTGAAAATGGGGCCAGTATCCTCCCCTGAAACAAAAGTGTTATTCTCCTCCCTCTTCTCTCTTCCTTTTCTTTTTCCACCTTCTCTTCTCTTCTCTTCTCTTCTCTTCTCTTCTCTTCTCTTCTCTTCTCTTCTCTTCTCTTCTCTTCTCTTCTCTTCTCTTCTCTTCTCTTCTCTTCTCTTCTCTTCTCTTCTCTTCTCCTGTCTCCCCTTTCTCCTTGTATCCACTCTCTTCTCCTCTGCTTTTCTTACACTCTTTTCAGTCTATCTCTGTCTCTAAACTTTTAGTGTTTCTCCTTCTCTCTCTTCTCCTGTCTGCACCATTCCCCTTATTTCCATGTTCTTCTCATTCCTCTCATTCTTCCCAGTATTTCTTCTTCCTTTTCTCCCCCTCTCTCCTTCTTTGCTTCTCTCTCTCTCCTGCTCCTTCCCTTTCCCCATCCCCTCTTCCTGACTCTTCTTTTCCCAGTTGAGGTCAGATAACATGACTTTGTAATGAACCCAGTCAATACCACTCACAACCTTCTCATGCAATGTTCAGTGACATGGTAGGGTTGGAGCAGAGAAGGGAGAGGGTTGTTAATGCAAGGCTAAGAAATATGGGGGAAATACAGGGGAAGGATTCCAGAATGGAGGGCATCTTACCAGAACAGAAATCATAGATTTGAAGAACAGAGAGGGATTCAGGGAAGAAGGCGAGTCATGGTAATGAAGAGTAGCCTGTGAGATGCTTGGAAGGACAAGTGATTGTCACCAGAGATACTGAGGGGACTGGAGACAAGGCCATAATAGAATCAATCAAAGGAACTGTGGTTGCTCAGCTTGGAGAAGAGAAGACCCAGGGGGTCAGAACTAGAAGTCACATGGGTCCTCCCTCTCAATGACAGGCCTTCAAACAGAGGCTGGCTGTGAATGCCATGAAAGAGATTCCTGTGGAGGTTTGGGCTGGCTTGGTCAGCCTCCGAGGGTCTGCTTTCTCTCTTCTGGTCTTACCCCAAAACTCTCCTGCCCAGAAGCTGAATGAGAGAGAAAGGGAATAAAAACCAGACACAAAAGAACAGAAGAAAGATCTTTCAGAAGTTTATATTTATCCCCTAGCCCAATTTGACAAGTGAGGACCCTGAGGCCCAAAGAGAAGCTTGCCCAAACTTATAGGTCAAGTTTGTAGTAGTAGAACCAAGGCCAGAAGCCAGGTCTCCTTATCCCCAGACTAATGCCTACTTTAATTCTTCCTTCTCCCTCCTCACCCTCTTCACATCATTCTCCAGCCTATTTCTTCTATTCTCATCCTGTTTCCATCTTTCTTTTTCTGCCCTCTTCTTATCTTCCTTTTTTCTTTTCCTCTTTCCTTATTTCCTCATGCCAGGTCTTCATAGAATCCAAACACCAAGCAGTGATAGATTTCTCTTCCTCTCTACTCCTCTCTGCTTTCCCCATCTCCCTTTCCCCTCTTTCTCTCTTTCCTTCTATCCTAGCCTCTTATCCCCATTTCTCTCCCTTCCCCATCCCCATCTCCTCAGCAGAACTCAAGTGCCAGGCAACTAATGGCTTTGAAGTTTGGGTTCAGCTCAGCTACTAACCAAGTGGGATGAATTAAGTTAATGGCCCTACAGGTGAAATCAATCTGGCTAAATTTATTGGGTTTCTGCACTGCCTTGCCTGCTTTTATTGCCAGCTGTGGGACACTTGATGAGCTCTCCCCCATCCTTCACATGCATCCAGCCCCCCTCCCCAATCTGTGCTTCCCATGCCCCTTCCTGGTTCTAAAAGCCCTCCCCCTCCC
This sequence comes from Dromiciops gliroides, assembly GCF_019393635.1. Classification (NCBI taxonomy): domain Eukaryota; kingdom Metazoa; phylum Chordata; class Mammalia; order Microbiotheria; family Microbiotheriidae; genus Dromiciops; species Dromiciops gliroides. The sequence goes on from NC_057864.1 coordinate 28,380,043, forward strand.
TTCTCTGGTCCTTTCCCCTCCCTATCCCCCCTCCTTTTCCTACCCTGTTTTACTTTGTTCTCTGACCATTTCCTCATGAGCCACCTTCTTGATACTACACACACACACACACACACACACACACACACACACACACATCTCTGGAATCATAGTCAAGTATATATTAAACACCTTTTATGTACCAGAAAGGGTAGTGAGGTGGCTCAGTGGATAGAATACCAGTTACGGAGTCAGGAGGACTCAGTTTACTGAATTTAAATCTGACCTCAGATACTTACTAGTAGTGTGACTCAGCAAGTCATTTAACACTGTTTGTCTCAGTTTCCTCATTTGTAAAATGAGAAGGAAACTCTACTCCAGTAAGTCTGCCAAGAAAACCCCACATAGAATCATGAAGAGTCAGATGTGACCAAAAAATGACTGAACAAGAAGAATCTACCAGGCACTGTGTTAAATGCTTTATAAATATCATATCATCCACCAATTCAGCTTGTCTGATTTGGAATCAGAAGACCTAATTTGGAATCCTGGATCCCCGTGTCATCTTGGGCAAATAATTTTACTTCTCTCAATGACAGGTCCCTTATCTGTAAAATATGAGTATTGAGCTAGATGTGTCCTAACGTCCCTTCCAGAATTAAATTCTCTGACTGTACAAAGCTGAGGCTGACATCCTAGATCCTTAAACTCAAAAGAACCTAGCCTTTTGGGTCCTGAGAGTGACCACCCCCTACCACCTTCCTCAAATAGACAATATGGCCAGAGATCTCTAATTCCATCAGTGTAGGTGATTCTTCTCTCTGCCCACACAGATACCAGTCTTTAGGCCTCATTTTATGATCTTCCTGGCAAAAAATGCCTTCCTTTGTCCAGCTTTCTGGTAGTGATACTCATTTCACTCACTAGGTTTATGCTAAGAGAATGGTCCTATCCTGGCTGGGATTCCATGCTTTTTCATCCTACAAGGACCTGTACTAGTTCTTGTTCTCTTAGTAAAGCTTTAAGGAGCCTTGAATACTTTCCATGCCATGAGAAAGCATTAATTGGGGAGTTCAATGAAAGACACGAGATCTCATGGACTCACAGAATGTAAGAGCTAGAGAGGCCTTCCAACTGAGTGTCCTCATTTTATAGATGAGGAAACTGAGGTGCAAAGGCCTTTATTAGATTCATGAAGCTCATTGTTGAATTCCAGCAGAACTGGTTTTTAGACCCACCTCTTACCCCAATCCCAGGACTTTCCCCATGACATGATGGCCTTGTCTTTAATCAGTCAATCATCAATTATTAATTAAAGGCTAACTATATGCCAAGCTAGGGTATAAAGACAAAAGTGAATATGTCCTCTCCCTCAGGAAGCTTCTGATGGGGATAACATGTATTATAGAGGTAGATACAAATCATATACAAAGCAATTTGGGGAGAAGGAGAAAGCATAGGGAGCTGGGGGATGAGGGAAGGCTTCATGGGGAAGGTAGTTTAAGCTAAGACTTCAGCCACATCTCCCAACTTTGTGGGGTGGGGGAGGAAGGTGAGGGCAGCAGAGGGGAGGGGGAGAGTGGGGCCATGAATATTTATAACAGATTTCTCTCACCAGAGGACACATTAAGTCTTGCAGCATAACCAAACTGAATTACCATGAAATAAACTTTCTTAATTAAACCAATTAAATTTCTTCTCAGTATGTAATTTAGAAACTCTGATAAGCCCTGGTAGAAAAGGTTCATTTTAGCCTTAAGCTAGCCTGGAAAGGAAGGAACATCTGGTCATTGTAAGAAAAGCCTGTTCAGTCCTTGGGCAAAACAGTGGTGAATGGCAGAACTATCCAGGGTTCTGAAACTATGGGCCCGAGGCTTCCAGAAAGGACACTGAGATTGGCCGACTGAACCTTTCAACTTGTGCATACTGTGTAGGCTTTGGTTCCCTTTTCTGAATACTAATGTTATCAGGAGTTGCTATTTATTTTTTTCATGTATCTTCTAGTGATAGAATGTATTAAGATAATGTATTAAATTAGAATATATTAAGACACTTGCATATATTAATATAACTGAATATATAATTTAAATGTATTGAGATATATGTAAGAGAATTATTAAAATGTGTGTATACATACACAAATGTGTATATATATGTATGCATATATCCCATTTCTATGATGCTTTAACATTTACAAAGTCCTTTCTTTATAACAAGAGAGTCAGAATGGTATAGTGGATAGAAGGTTGGACCTGGTACCAGAAAAATTTTAATTCAGTCCTACTTCTGATACTTACTAGTTGTGTGACTCTGGCTGAGTCACTTGACCTCTGAGCCTCAGACAACTCTATGAGACTTATCTAGTTATAAAAGGCTTGTGAATTATCTTTAGTGGAGTAATACAGTTTCCCAAACAAGTGAATCATAGCTCTTCAATTTATTTCTCACAACAACTCTGTGAGGTAGGTTATAATTGTTATCATACCAAATTTACAGAAGAGGAGAATGAGGCTTGGAAAACTGGTAGAAAGATGATGTGATGTAGTCTTAGATTTAGGGGCAGAGGAGTTGGGCTCACATTCTGTTACTTATTAGCTATGTGACATTAGATGAACCAAAGGATTCCCTTTTGGGGGACTCAATTTCCTTCTCTGAAAAATAAGGAGATTAAACTGATGACTTCTAAGGTCTCTCCTAGTTCTAAATTCAGGGACATCCAGTACCAAAGGTTTACTATTTTATCAGTGAGTACTTATGGAGAGTCTATGTTCCAATCCTAGGTACCCCAATCCCCACTTCTGCATGGGACTTTATGGTTCTAGAAGCTACTATTTCATCTATGATGTCATTTGACACTTATACCAGCCCAGTGAGGCACACTATTATGGGATTAAGGTTGTAAGGATTTAACAAAAATTTGGTTAGGATTGGATTTTGTGATTGGGAAGGTCAATTTCAACTCTAGAATTATGTCCATATGCCTCATATAAGGCATACCCTCTATGTCCCTGCTAAGTGCTTCTTCAACTTCTACTAGGCAGGCAAAGTAGGTAGCATTTCCCCTCTTCTATAAAGGTGAAAAGCAAGGCCTAGAAAGGGAGGCATAGTTAAGGTTTCAAAGCCCATCTGTGGCAGAGTTGTAACTCGAGATCCCATCTCCTGACTCCAAATTTAGTGCTCTTCTCAAAAGTCTGAAATGACTTTTCCTGGAAGTTAATTTTCTGGCTGCTGATGCCCATCTTCCCTGCTGGGGAAATGCCAGCTTGGTTTGTTTGACCTAGCCAAGGTCATGGGAGACTCAGAAATCCTGCTTGTGTTCCTTACTAGCTGTCTGACCATGAATAAGTCCTTTGAGCTTCCTGAGCTTTGGGCTTTTTTGATCTTTGTAAAATTGAAATAATTCTATTTTCACTACTTGTCTACCAGAGGTATTGTGAGGATAAAATGAGGCAAAAGGTCCTAAGGACCAGGAATTATTGCTATCCTTACTCAAGGTCAGGAATCAGGTCCTACTATCTCCTGTATGAAGCATCATTGATGCTTGAAAATGCTTTATTGATGCCTTTTATTTTTCACATCATCCCCACCATTTCCTGATACACCCTCCTCTGTAACAAAGAAAAACAGTTAAGCAAAACCTGACAAAGTGACCTTGTCTGTTAGTGTATGCAAAATTCTAACCCCACCTTCCTACAAAAGGAGGGAAACATGTTTCATCATCTGCTGTCCAGGACTAAGACTTTATTTCAAGGATACCACTCTGACACTTGATAATAACCTAACAACTTAGGTCTGTGGCATTCTAAGATGTACAAAGCATGTTCCTCACAACAATCCTGTGAGGAAAATTGGGCAAGTGTCATTATTCCCTTTTAATAAATGAGGAAACTGAGTCTCAGTGAAATAAAGTGAGTTTTTCAAAGTCACAGGTAGGTCCTTTAGGTAGGTCCTAAGAAGCAGAATCCAAATTTGAATACAGGTCTTCTGTCTCCATGTTCAGCAAGGTTTCCTGTCCTGTGCACTGCTTCTAGTTTTCTCCTCTTCTTGGAGGCTGGGTTGGTTCTGCCACAGTTCTGGATGTGTTATAGGGAGACAAGTCCCAACATGGTATACCATCAAAAGCCTTAAGCCCAATCCATTTCAAGCCCCTTGAGTGAGTTGTTGATCTCTGCTGTGCATCAATTTCCTTGTTTGTTCACTAATTCCAGCTCTGACAACCTCATGGATAAATGACTATCAAAATATGTGTAAGGCTAAGATGAGGTAATCCATGTGAAAAGTCTTTGATAATATGAATGGACCCATACCCAAGGAGAGGGGAAGAAGGGCAGGGGGCTTTGGGAGGTGATGAGGGCACAACACTGTGGGCCACTTGCAGGACTGAACTCTCACACACATCAGAAGACAGTGTTATCTCACACAGCATTTCAAATAGCAGGTTATAGACATGGTCTCATTTGAGCTTCGAAACAATCTTGTGATCTGGTGCTATTATTATTCCTGTCTTACAGATGAGAAAACTGAGGCTCAGAATGATCAAATCACTTGCCCAGTATCACACTGCCAGCAAGTGTCTGAGGAGAGATTCAAACCCAGGTCTTCTTGCCTCCAGGTTCAGGGTTTCATTCCCAGGAGAGGCAAGACTCAGCCTCAGGGTTTGGGTGATTTGTTTTGTTTTGTTTTTGCCTTTTACCTCAACTCAGCATCTTTCCCACTCACCCAAGCTCCTTCTCTCCTTTATTTCTCTCCAGGCTCTTCTCCTGACTCACTGGATTTTTCTGACCATGCCCCTTCTCAAATACAACTTTCCCTTTCCCTTTTCAGCTCCCTTGTATGTCCTATCTTCCCCTATTAAAATGTAAGCTTGGGGTAGCTAGGTGGGGCAGTGGATAAAGCACCGGCCCTGAATTCAGGAGGACCTGAGTTCAAATCCGGCCTCAGACACTTGACACTTACTAGCTGTCCCATGGCAAGTCACTTAACCCTAATTGCCACCCCAAAAGTAAGCTCTTTGAGGGTAGAGGGATATCTTTCTCTCTGTTTGAAATTGTATTCCCACTGCTTAGCACAGTGCCTTCCACAAAGTCAGCACATAATAAATGCTCGTTAACTCAATTGACTACATTACATACTTTGAGATCAGTGGCAGGGCCCCTCTAGCCCAATATTCTGTCTCAATTTGAAGGAGAAGGTGAAAGTGACTCAAAGTGTTAGTTTGATGCAGCAGAAAAGAAACTAGATTTGGAATATGTGAACCTCAGTTTAACTCTAAGCTTTGTCACTTACTACCTGTGTGACCATAGCTAATTCCTTTACTGTACTCCCAGGGCCCGAGTTTCCTCATCAGTAAAATGAGATGGTTGACTTACATTATCAGGCCAGTTCTAGATTCTATGATCCTAGGAGTCAATCAATTAACACGCCTTTCCTAGGCACCTACCACATGCCAGGCTCTGGTTTAGAAGCTGGGGATACCACTACAAACCCCCACTCCAAACTAAGTCCTTAGGGTTAGGGATTCTTCTGTTTCCTCTGCAAGGAAACCAAGGGGGTTCTCCAGCCCCCATAGGGCTGAGCGATAGAAGGCACTAAATACAGACTTGTTCTAGGCTGAAATGCGCTCACCATTCTCTCATCTAGTGGTGCATCCTTTCCCTAGAATTCCTCCACTCCTATCCCCTTCTTTACTTGTTGAAATCCTTCCCTTCTTCCATCAAGACCCAATTCAGATGCTTTTCCTTTGGGAAAGATTTTCTGGTCCCTCATCAGCTAGAAACACCCTCTATCACAGAATCTGTCATGTCACTGTGACCTCTCTACAACCTTACTCCCATAACAGTGTGCATTCCTATATAGCACTTTAAGTTTTAACAATTGCCTTTTCCTTTAAACACGAACCACTTCGTAAACCTTAAAGCACCATGTCAATGTCAGTTATAATAATTAGTATTCATCCCATTCTCATCTAGTTTGATGGAGTTCAGATAGAAATAATTCTGGGGCATGCAGCTACTCTGCTAATATTCTTTCACACTTATTATTCAATAGACTGTTTCATAGGTGTCTAAAATGAATACTTTTTGGTAATTGAATAACAATATTGGGATATAAGTTCATCTTTGATAGGCTCACAAGAAGTGTCTTTGGGACAGTTCGATTAGCAGAGAGTTTGACAGAGATGATACCTACTTCAACCTGTTCTCATATGGTTTTCACTTCTTCTGCTACATCTCTATATTTGGAAAAGTTTTTAATTTTTATGGATTAATGTGATTTTGTGGCTAGACATGATTGCAGGTGGCAATTGTTTCTGTGGACATGTTCCATTTTCAGGACAAATTAAATTCTCGAGTCTATCTTTAGGTCTGTATTTGTAGTGTGGTGATTCATCATGTGTTCATACATAAGGGTTTGATATGTAAGTTTGGATAATTGGTTGTGTACTACTAGGTATCTGCTGGGCATTAATGTTTGAGACCTGTGATATCTTGGCCAGTTCCTACTATTTCCTGGTACGATCTGCATTGGTCACTAAACCCAAGCTCCCGAAGGACAACATCTCTGTAATTTAGGATATCGGTGACCTGACCATCTTCCACTGTCATAATAAACTCCATTTCTACAAACAAATACCCATGATGTAGCCATTTGTTTGATGCTTCTTTGTTGCTGTACTGTTGGAATGAGTTCATGTGGGTGTCACCTTTAGAAGTCACTGAGAGAAGACCCAAGATCTATTCTTGGATTTTAGCCCTTTCATAGGCTTTATCCCAAAGTAAACTAATATTGGTCACTTGCTCTTCCTCCTTTTTGACAAGGAAGTATAAATCTTTCTCTGACTGTCTTGAGGGGATGAGTCCTTCATTTTGTTAATATCATGTGAGTTTTTGATTGGATTCTTCCAAAATCCATCACCATCAATTTAATTAATTAAGGGGCAATGAGGGTTAAGTGACTTGCCCAAGGTCACACAGCTAGTAAGTGTCACATGTGTGAGGCCGGATTTGAACTTAGGTCTTCCTGAATCCAGGGCTGGTACTTTATCCATTGAGCCACCTAGCTGCCCCCCATCACCATCCATTCTACCCTTCCAAAAGACCAATGTTGTATAGGTATTAATTTGACGATGACAATTTCTTCACAACAACTTTGTGATGTAACTGACAAAATTATAATTATACCCAAATTGTAGATGAGATAACTGAGACTAAGAGAGGATAGATGACCTGCTTAAAGTCACAGAGCCACTAAATGTTGAAGGCCATTGGAATCTAGGTCTCCCTGACTCCTAAGTTCAGTTCTCTGTTCACACAGTCATTCTGCCCAGAAACAAAGGCCTATCACATGGAAGAGGGAAAAATTGGTTCTGCTTGGCCCTGGAGGGGAAAGTGGTAAGTAGGGGTTGCAGTGGCAGATTCATAGTTAATGTAATGCACAGGACTCAGAGCTGGAAGGAGACTTTTAGATGAAATCCAGTGCCTTCATTTTACAGATGAGGAAACTGAGGTACAGAGAAGCAGACTTGCTGGATTTTATGAATTCTGTCCTTGTTAAACTGAGACGGGGCCAGGGCAGACTGAATTCATGAAATCCAGGAAGTCTTTTTTTTTTGTTTTGTTTTCTTTTTGTGAGTTCATTAAATAACTCACCTTTCTCTGGAAGATCCTAGGCCAGTTAATTATGAAGAGGAAGGAATTACTGAGGGATTAACATTGGATAAGTACAGAGGATAATCATGTGGTCTTCAGGTGGAAGCTGGGTGATAGCTTGGAGGAGTTTATACTGTGGAGGAGATTCTTATTCAGGTACCCCATCTTCATCTCAGGTCCCTTCTGACCCCAAGATCTTGGGGTTTTGTGCCACTTTCCCCAGTTTTATTTAATATCATCTCCTTTTAGTAGAGTCATAACAAAGGTGTGTTGATTGGGGTTTTTTCCTAGGGTGAAGAAATCTGGAGCATGCTCATGCTTGAGCTCACAGTCTGTAAGACAGAAACAATGGAACTTAGCAGGAACAATCACACTACCCATTCCCAATCAATGTCAGTAAGTGCTAAGTCCATGGTAGCAGTCTCCCAACTGCATTTGAAATTACATTTTGTTCCACTTCTTGGGGGCACTTTGGACTTCTTGTTTTGGGTATTTATTTGCTTACTGATAATCTGCCTTCCAAGTGCCTCATAATATTCCAAACTGGGGATGTCCTGTTCCCTGATCTTGACCTCTTTTGTGCTATCCCTTCCTGTTTTCTCTTTTTTTTCTTTTTTTTTTTGTGGGGCAGTGGGGGTTAAGTGACTTGCCCAGGGTCACACAGCTAGTAGGTGTTAGGTGTCTGAGGCTGGATTTGAACTCAGGTACTCCTGAATCCAGGGCCAGTGCTTTATCCACTGTGCCACCTAGCTGCCCCCCTTCCTGTTTTCTCACCCTGTCCCGTGAACCTAGAATTAAGTCTGTTGGAATCCTGAATCCTTCAAGACCCAGATCTACTGGAAATGACCCTGAAATTGGAATCAGAATTGGAATCCTAACTCTGACACTTATGCAACCCTGAAAAAGTCCCTTCCATTCTATGGACTTTGATTTCCATATCTATAATATGAGGAGATTGGACTAGATAATTTCTAAAGTGCCTTCAATTACATATTTAGTGAGTGCTTCCCAGGTAAAAGGTACTGGATTGGTTCTAAACATACAAAAATGAGGTATCCTCTGACCTCATGGAACATATTCTACAAAGGCTAGGAGGTTCCTTCTAGCTTGATGGCCTATGAAATAAAGTGCTGCCTTCTCTATGAAGTCTTTTCTAGTTTGCCCAATTAGAAGTGATCTTTCAGTTTTCAGATCCAAAGAGTATGGGATTTGGAGTCAAGCTCTCAGCCATTTATTAAGCCCCTGTTATATGTCAGGCCTTGTGCTTAGTGTTAGGGAAATGAAAAAAGATTAAAAACAGTCCCTGTTATCAAGGATTGCACAGTCTAATGGGGAGAGACAACATGAAAACTACTGTTTGTATGAACAAGACAAAGAGAAATTGGAGATCATTTAGAGAGTGAAGGAACTAGCACTGAAGGGGGATCAGGAAAGACTTCTTGGAAAAGGTAAAATTTTAGCTGGAATAGGAAAGAAGCCAGGAGGTAGAGAATTCCCTTTTTTAAAATTCAATTTTGTTTTCTTTCCAGTTCCAAAGTCTTTCCCTCTCCCTCTAGCTTCTCTTGCCACTGAGAAGGCAAGAAAAATAAAATCTATTACAAATATGTATAGTCATACAAAACAAATTCTTCATTAGCCATGTCAAGGAAGGAAGAAAGGAAGAAAAGAAAGAAGGAAGGAAGGAAGGAAGGAAGGAAGGGAGGAAGGGAGGAAGGAAGGAGGCTTCATTCTGCAATCTGAGTCCATCAGATCTTTAATTGGAGATGGATAGCATGTTTCATCAGGAATCATTTTGGAATGGCATTGCTCATTATGTTGATCAGAGTTACTCTTTCTCAAAGTTGGTTGTATTTACAATATTGATGTTACCTTGAAAATTGTTCCCCTGGCTCTGCTTACCTCCCTTTGCATCATTTCATAAAAACCTTCCCAGATTTCTCTGAAACCATTTCCTTCATTTCTTATAACAATAGTTGTTTGTTCCCCTTATCTTCCCTGCTTCTACTAGACTTAGCTCCCTGGGGAAAGGGTCTTTCTTATCTTTGTGTCCTCTAGTCTTGGGAACTGTACAATTATGGAACTGTTTATCAGGGAGTGAGGACAATGTTGTTTCCTGCTAAAATCTTGGATGTGGCTCCTTGTGAGATACACCTAAACAGGACCACCTTACAACAGAAAAGAACTTTCAGCAAGAGATGTAGACAATTTGTTTTCATATTGAATTTTCATAAATTGAATTCCTATTAAAATTTTTTAAAGGAGGGAGCTCTTCTTTGGAAGAAGTGTATCAAGAAATAGTTTATCAATAAAAGTGACTAATCTCTTCTAACCTTCAGAAAATGTGGGGGATCCTTCTGTTATGTACATAAGCCATGCCTCACTCCTATTACCACCACTCATTTATTCACTTTTATCTTTTTTTAAATTAATTTTTTTAATCAGCAAAAATCTGTTTTCTCTCTCTCCCACCACCCCATACATTGAGAAAAAAATAAACCCCTCTATTACCAACATGAATAGTCAAACAAAACTAATTCCTACATTGGCCAAATTAAAAAAAAAACCATGTTTCATTTTGTACTCCTAGTCTTTCACTCTCAATCAGGAAGGAGATGGAATGTATCTTCACAAGTTTAATGGCATTATGGTTAGTCATTAAACTGCTCATAGTTCATAAGCTTTTCAAAGTTATTTGTCTTTACAATCATGTTGTTGTTCACCTGGTTCTGTTCACTTCACTTTGCAACAGTTCATACAAGTCTTCCCAGGTTTCTCTGAAACCATCGCCTTAATTTCTTACAGAGCAGTAGTGTTCCACCTCTTTATATGACATAACGTGTTTAGCCATTTCCCAACTGAAGGGCACCCCTTCAATTTTCAATTCTTTGCCACTTCAAAAAGAGCTGCTAGAAATATTTTTATACACTTAGTTTTGCTGAGCATTAATCCTTCCTCTTATTTATCCTCTGTCTTATTACACACCCTCTCTTCCCCCGCCCCTTTTTTCTGTTTCCCTAAGTGTATTTAGGTATCTAACTCTTTCTGTGTGAATTTTTCTCTGCTTTGGCTAGTTCAGATAGTCCTTTCCTTTCTCTTAGTTTGTATAGACTTCCTCTTTCATACCCTGATTATGCTGAAACAATTTCCCCTAATCTTCCTTTCCTTTTCTCCCTAGTGAATTCTTCTTTTCCTTTCTTTCCATTTTTTTTTTGGTGGGGCAATGAGAGTTAAGTGACTTGCTCAGGGTCACACAGCTAGTAAGTGTCAAGTGTCTGAGGTTGAACTTGAACTCAGGTCCTCCTGAATCCAGGGCCAGTGCTTTATCCACTGCTCCACCTAGCTGCCCCCCTTTCTCTCCATTCTTAATATCATCATGACAAAGCACTGGTCTAATTATACTGCCTCTGTGACTCCTGATGATGATAGAATTCAGAGGAGACATATGTATCATCTCCCTAAATTTGAATGTAGTTAGTTCATCATTATTTAGTTCTTTATCATTGCTTCTTCATGTTTGCCTTTTTATGTTTTTCTTAACTCCTGTGTTTAAATTTCAAAGCTTTTACAAAGCTCTGGCCTTTTCCAGGTATTCCTGAATGCTTGGAAATCCTCTATTTCATTAAAGATCCACTTTTCTCCAGTATGATTATACTCTGTTTTGCTGAGTAAATTATTCTTGGCTGTAATCCTATATCCTTTTTCTTTTGGAATATTGTCTTGTAACTCTTCACTCCTTTATAATGGCGGTTACTAAATCATGCACAATCTTGAATGTAGCTCCTTGATATTTGATTTTTCCCTTGATGCTGGAAGCTCTGGATTTTTCACCTGGAAGCTCTGGATTTTGACTTTAAAATTCATCTTGGGGTTTCTTTCAAGAGGTGATGAATGGATTCTTCATATTTCCCTTTTCCCCTCTAGTTCTAAGAAATCAGACAGTTTTATTTTATGATTTCTTGAAATATGATGTCTAAGCTCTTTTTTGGTAATGGCTTTCAGGTAGTACAATGGCTGAATTTTTTCTCTCCAAAATATTTTCCATGTCAATTGTTTTTGCTATGAAATACCTTACATTTTCTTCTATTTTTTCAGGTTTTAGACTTAGTTTTAATATTTCTTGCCTCATGGAGTCATTGGCTTCAATGTTGTCCATTCTAATTTTCAGGGAGTTTAGTGCTTGGGGAAGATTTTGTACCTCTTGTGCCAAGTTGCTAATTTCCTTTCCAGTTCTTTTTTTTTTTTAGGCAATGGGGGTTAAGTGACTTGCCCAGGGTCACACAGCTAGTAAGTGTCAAGTGTCTGAGGCCGGATTTGAACTCAGGTACTCCTGAATCCAGGGCCGGTGCTTTAACCACTGCACCATCTAGCTGCCCCTTAGTTCTTTTTTCCATAACCTTCATTTCTTTTTCATTTTTATTCCAGTGCTCTCATTTTATTGATAAAACATGTTAAACTCTTTTAAAAACCTTTTACAAAACTCTTGCTTCATCTATTCCAGAGTTATAGTTGAACTTGTGTCCAAGCTATGCATTTCTTTGAGGCTTTGTTCATGTTTTGGACTCATTTTCTTCTCCTTATGCTCACATGTACTCATGGCTAGATCTTATTCCTATTGTCTACCCACCCCTTTGTCTGTCTTCTTGTGCCAGCTTGGGCTGGAAAAATGATTTGTGATTTTTTCCTGTATTGGTCTGGTGTGATTTCTAGCTCTGTTTGGAGAAGGTTTTTTTGTTTGTTTATTGGAGTGGGGGTGGGGATCAGGGGGAGGAGAGATCCCTGTATTTCTTCTTCATACTCTTATCTTGGCTCCAACTTAATTAGGATTGTTTATAGTATCACTATCTCAGTTCTTGAAGGACCAGAAGCAAGAAGAATGAGATGGAGTCTATGGTTTCTAAGGTCCTTCCTTTAGAGCTGTGAAAGTCTATGTTTCTTTCAATCCAACAAACATTTATGGAATATCCGCTATGTGCATGGCCTTGTATCAGATGTTAGGAATATAGAGTAGCTCCAAAATCTAGAATACTATAAGATTTACAAAGGCCTCTCATCACCACAACCCTGTGAGGTAGGGAGTGCAAGGATTATTATCTCATTGAGGAACCCCATTGAGGTGAGGAATATGAGGCACAGAAACATGAAGCTGTGGGGCACATGGCTAGTAAGTGTGGGAGCTTACTCATTCTTCTATCACCCCATTCTCACACAGTCCCTAGAGGGGTTATAATTCAATGAACCAAAGAATCCAGGTTTAGACAGACAGGTATGATGTAAGGTGATCTGGCCAAAGTGCTCTTGAAAACTTTGAGAAGGGAGAAGTCACTTTTAATTGGCAGGGGGAGAACTTTGAGGAAAGGTTTCAAGGGGAAGAGCAAACTCAGGGGAGATAGAATAACCATCTGCCAATATTTGAAGGATTGTTGCGGAGTAGGGATTAGACTCATCCTGACTAGACTCAGAGGGCAGACCCTGGAAGATGTTACAAAGAGATCATTTAGAGTGGAAGACAATTTAGGCTAACCCTAGCCCTACAACCTTAACCTTAACAGAGTTAAGTGGAATGAGCTATCTTGGGAGGTGGTGTGTTCCCTCTCCCTGGAGGTCTTCAAACAGAGATTTGACAATGAATAGTTGGTTATGTTTAAGTGGAGGTTCTTTTCCAGATAGGAATTAAACAAGATGGCTGCTGAGATCTAAAACTTATCATTGATCTAGATCTGGAAGAACTTATAACGTCAATTCTGTCAACCCTCTCAGAAATGAGATTTGAACACAGTTCTCTGACTCTGGAGCCACTGCTTCTTTCAGGGTGCCAATTTTAATTCTGTCAAGGTGGCATCTGAGCTGGGTCTCAGCAGGTGGAAATGTGAATTTAGGGGCATAACCTCAGTTCATAGGCTTCAGAATTGGATGAGATCTTAGAGATTAAATGGTCCAAACTTTCTCATTTTTGTAGAGAAGGAAACTGAGGTTCCGAGAGGGAGAATAGATTGGCACAACATGATTCAGGCTACTAGTTAAGGGACAGAACTGGGATTTGAGTCCAGGTCTTCTAAGTTCAAGCCCAAGGCTCTTCCCCCTAAACCAGCTGCTGCTTTTGTGCCTGAGGGAGTGGCTCCAGTGGACCTTGCCAGGGTCCCTGGAGGGGAGAAATGGAACACCATGGAGGAAGAGATTGTGAGAAGGCCCTCGCATCAGCCCCATAGGAAGACTCTGAGTACCAAGACATTTAATTAGACTTGATGGCCCTTTCCGGACCCTAATCCAGTCACTCTCAATCACCTAGGTGAGCATTAATGTTCTATCCAGGGTAACAGGAAGGAAGGATGGAACAGCTCTCCAGGCCTAATCCTGAGGGCCTGATTCACTAGGGGCTCATTAGCCTGAGGAGTAAAAATGGACCAGTCTCACAATGGTGCACCAGCAATGATCACTTAGGTACCTTGGAAACCGTTGAGTATTAATGTTTTATGCAGGGTAACAGGAAGGATGGGAGAGGTCCAGGGCCTAATCCTGAGATCTCTGAACACTTGGGGCTCATTAAACTAAGGAGTGAAGATGGGTCAGGGAACCCCAATGTCATTAGAAGCCCCCCCAAATGATTCTAACTCCACCTGCTTGTGCCAGTCCAAATTCCCCTGACTTGAAATTTGGTTTTCTAACCCCAAACCTTTCAGCTTTAGGAAGAAATAACTTTCAGTTACGTACTGATTTTTGATTTTCAGAGCACTTCTCTAATAGTAACTCCATGAGGAAAGGAGGGCTAGCATTAGGATCCCCATCTGGCAGATAAAGAGGTTGTGGCTCAGAGGTGATATGTCTTGCTGAGGTTCACACAGCCCTCAATCATCAGAGAAGAATTTGAACTCTGGTCTTTCCTGACCCCAAGATCAGAGGTTTTTTCATTGGATCATAGATCTAGAGCCAAAAAACCTGAGACTCAGCCCCTCCTTTTACAAATTAAAATATGTTTTGCTGCTTTCATAATTTTTATGCCATGAGAAGATATGATATCATGGAAAGAGTGCTGGTCTAAGACACTAGAAATCTGGGTTCAAATCTAGACTGTTATTTTAGCTGCATGACTTTGGATTTATTATAATCTCATTAATCCTCTCCACCCAAACCTTTAGTAGCTCCCCATTGCTCTTAAGCCCTCCATAATCAGGATCTTGAGCCTACCATTACAGGCTTACCTCAAACTCCTCTTCTCCAAGCAACCCATACTCTAGCCCAACTGGATTATTAGCTATTCCCTAATTCCATCTTGTTCCCTTCTGCCTCTGTGCACTCGCACAAGCCATTTCTCTAAAACCTGGAATGCACACCCACCCCATCATTCCTACCACCTAGAACAGTGCCTGGCACATAGTAGGTGTTTCATAAAATTTATTGATTAACCAATTGAAATCTTCCTTCAAGACTCAGCTTCAGTATCATCTCATTGCCTAATCTGTCCTTGATCATCTCCTGAAAGTGAACTTTCCCCCCTTTAATTTTCTTCAAACCCCATATAAATCTATAATCTCAGTCCAGTTCCTTAATTTTGTAGATAAGGAAACTGAGACCTAGAAACAAAGCTTGCCCTCTGTCCCATTACCTTAAATTTTGTGTAGGGACTCTGCTTCTCCACCCCTCTTTGTAGCTCCTTATCCTACATAAAGTTGGTGCTTTAAAATGTTAGTTCAATTGAGCAAGTCTTAGAATTCACCGCCTCAGACTGTTCCCTCACAAATCCAATACACTTTTGTCCAGCCATAAATCTTTCCCTATTTGGGAAGATCTGAAATTAACTGGGAGCTGTCCACTGCTGAATTTCATTAGGTGCAACCCTAATAGGTAGCAAAGCACTTTCCAAATATGATCTCATTTGATCCTCCCAACAACCCTGGGAGGTAGGTGCCCATTATACAGATGAAGAAACTGGCAGACTGAGGTTAAGCAACTTGACCCCCGTCACACAGCTAGTAAGTGTCTGAAGTCACATTGGAACTCAGGTCTTCCTGACTCCAAGAGCTCTATCCATTGTGTCACCTAGCAACAAGGAGGAAGAGTTAGTACCATACCGCTGGGCTAGGGGGAAGGACCCCAGCTACATGACCCTGGGCAATTCATTTAATTCCTGAACTTGTTCCTTCATCTCTAAAATGGGTATGAATAGTACCTATCTCATAGGGCTGCTATAAGACTAAAGTGAGAGTATCTGCAAAGTGCTTCAGCAACTTTGAGAGGCTCTGGAATTTCCAGGTATTATTAAGGACCAATTTACAGATTAATCCTTCCCTCCTTCCCTCCCTCCCTCCAGAATATTATCTAGAACTCCAATTTGGGTGAATTACTGGATAGTTCACTGAGCCTTCTGAGGTGGTACATGCTGAGCCATTACAGACCAAGTCCCCACTTAGACTCTTCCAATATTAACGAGGCAGGTATAAGAAGGAGGCTAGTCCCTTATCCACTGTAGGTCTGCAGTGTAGACCATCACATGTGGTGCTCATTCACCATTGTGGTGGTCACTTTTCCAGTGACAAGGTGAGTTGAGGCTTGGAGGGCCAGGCACAAGACTCTCCAGGTAATTTGCATAATCTAAAAATTGTCAGGGACTCCAGAAGCTGTCCAGCCCACAGAATCAGCAGGCTGCATCACGGCCACATCCCAGCTTAGGTATATTGTCTCTTGAGTGGTGCAGGACTCAGATGTGGACACCTTGTTTCCTGGAGGGACATAGGCATATCATCCTAGCTCCTGACCACCTTTCTCAGAGATACATGAGAATGTCAGAGTTGGGTGTGACCTCACAGGTCAGTGTGACACCACAACATCAAGGGAGATGGGAGAGGAAGCCCCAGAGAGATTATCCAGCTGTGCTGCTGATAACTTTTCTGGGCTCTTCCTGCTATTTACTACTTTGCTCTCCCACACACTGCACTGGGATTCTTGCAAAGGACGGACCACTGCCCAGTGGTTGTTGTTTGCTTGCCCTTCATTCTCAGAAAGGACCAATGACACCAGGAGGGTAATGCCTCAACTTGCAAGTGAATTGGATTTAAGTGAGGCAGGGCTGGGCAAAGTCACCAGCCTCACTCTCTCCTCAGGAGCCATCTGAGTCCAGTGCCTGTATACCAGCAATGAATGAATGCAGCTCCAAGCTGGCTTCACAATTGACTCTTCCCTGACCCAAGTGTGGGTATAGTCCTAATCCTTCATGTGGCTCTATCTTAGTTTGAATCCTGCTGTTAATACAGACAGAGCATGACCCTACACAATAAAACCTTGATTATTTGATGTCACTGCTCCAGATGCCTTTACCACCTCCTCTACTGCTCCAGAGACTTCTACCACCTCCTCCTTCCCCATGGGGGAAGACAGACTACCAACTACTACCAGAGACCTATCTCCTCAGGAGTGATCAGCCTTAAAATAGGGGATGTGGGCCAGCTGGTCAGCAAGCCTTTTAGTAGCCAGGTCCAGGTAGGGTAGCACACCAGGGCATGGAGCCAGGCTAAGAATAATGCCTATTATATTGCTTCAAAATCCAAATCAAATGTCACCTCTTATAGGAGGCTAATGATACAGGATCATCTTCTCATCACCAGCCAGAGCTTGGTCAGTAGCATCCTTACCCTTCTGAGTTCTCAAAGCACTTTCCTTGGTGTGTCTCTCTAATGGATTTTTGTGATATTATGTACTATAGTGCTTGTGTCATTCCCCTGCCAACATGTGAACTCTAGGAGGGTAAGGGCCATGTCTTAGATACACTTTGTCTCTCCTCCATCATTCAGCCAGGAGCTTGGTACCCAGTAGCATCTTAGTATGGTGTAGAGCTCGAGAGCCACAGGTATATCCAAAGGCAATCTCAAGGGCTGAGGGCTGTTTGCAGAGCATGCAGCAGGGGACCTGGAAGCAATGGCTCTTGGCGACTCAACCTGCTCCCGGCATTCCAGAGGCATTCACAGCAGCAGCAGCAGCAGCAGCAGCAGCAGCAACATTTGGATATGTGGTTATGAGCACAAGAGAGTCAGGGGAACAATTTACTCATGTCGTGCAGCTGCAGTGCCTTGAAAGGTCAGAGGATGAAAGAATGTTAGAGTTGGATGGGACCTCACAGGGGATGGAATCCAGCTCACCCATGAACAAGGATCCCCTTCTTTCTGAAGACTTCTGCCAAGGGGAAATACACCAGCTTCCCTGGCTTCTCATTCCATTTCCGGGAAGAAGTATGGCTTTGCATTGAGCCTAAATGTGCCTGTTTGCATATTCCCCTCTTCCTTGTTGTTCCTGGTTCTGGCCTCTGGGGCCAAGCAGAAAAATCTATTCCCTCTTTCACATATGACAGTCCCTCAAATACTTAAAGGCAGCAATCTTGTACTGTGTCTTCTCTTCTCCAAGCCAACACCCCTCCTTCTTTCAACCAGTCCTCATATGCACTGCAGGGGATGGGAACACAGTTTCTCTCTGCTCTACTATGGACATATTTCAAATGGCTTCTCTGGTTACTCAGGGAGGATGGACAAATGGTCCAATCTTGAGGGCTCTTTACCATCTTGGCTGACCTCCTTTGGAAGTCAATTTGTCAATGTTCTTCCTAAAAAGGGATGCCCAGAACTGAATGCAAGACTCCAGATATAGTCTGATCAGGGCCAGGGACAGCAGAATTGCCACATCTCTGGTCCCAGAAAGCTCACCTACTCTTTTTTTTTTTTTTGCGGGGCAATGGTGGTTAAGTGACTTGCCCAGGGTCACACAGCTAGTAAGTATCAAGTGTCTGAGTCTGGATTTGAACTCAGGTCCTTCTGAATCCAGGGCTGGTACTCTATCCACTGCACTACCAGTTGCCCCCACCTACTCTTTTTTTGTATGTTTGTTTTGTTTTGTTTTTCAGGGCAATGAGGGTTGAGTGACTTTCTCAGTGTCACACAGCTAGTGTCAAGTGTCTGAGACTGGATTTGAACTCAGGTCCTCCTGAATCCAGGGCTGGTACTTTATCCACTGTGCCACCTAGCTGCCCCCCACCTACTCTTTTTTTTTTTAGGCAATTGGGCTTAAGTGACTTGCCCAGGTTCACACAGCTAGTAAGTGTCAAGTGTCTGGGGCCAGATTTGAACTCAGGTACTCCTGAATCCAGGGTCAGTGCTCTATCCACTGCCCCACCTAGCTGCCCCTCCCCACCTACTCTTTTTTTTTTTTTTTTGGCGGGGCAATGGGGGTTAAGCGACTTGCCCAGGGTCACACAGCCAGTAAGTATCAAGTGTCTGAGGCCGGATTTGAACTCAGGAACTCCTAAATCTAGGGCCGGCGCTTTATCCACTGCGCCACCTAGCCACCCCTCCCCCACCTACTCTTAATGTAGCCCCATACCACATTTGCTTTCTTTCCTGCTACATCAGTCCCACTGCTGACTCCTTGGGAGATAGTGGTGCCTCCTTCCAACCCCAGTTCCAATCTTCTTAAATGATTCGATCCATTTAACTGGTGCCCACTATGTGTGTGTGTGTGTGTGTGTGTGTGTGTGTGTGTGTGTGTGTGTGTGTGTGTTCCATTCCCTATGGAAAATTCAAGTAGGGAAGATGCTAGCACTGCATTCACCTTCGATGTAAGAGTGAACACCCACATATTTGGCAATCTTCTCCTTGTGTGAATAAATTCTAGCTGAGGCCCCAGGCTTTAGCTTGAGGCAGCATGGTACATTGGAAAGAATACAGGCATTGTAGTCAGAGGACATCATTTCAGCTCCTTGACACTTGTGAACAAACCACTTATAATCTCTGGACCTCAGTTTCTTCAACTGTAAATTCAGATGTTGGATTCTAAATGTATGATCTGGAAGGGACCTTAGAAACCATTTAGTCCACACCCTTGTTTTACAAATGATGAACTAAGCCCCAGAGAGGTTAAGTGCCCAGGTCATACAGGGAGTAAGTAGCCAGGCAGGGCTCACACCCAGGCCTTCTGACCCAACATCTTGTGCTGTTTCCACTCTACTTTCCAGCTACAAATCTAGTATCATGGATTAGGACAGGGAAGGGAAACAAGCATAAGATTATAAGGGAGGGGGCAGCTAGGTGGCACAGTGGATAAAGCACCAGCCCTGGAGTCAGGAGGACCTGAGTTCAAATCTGGCCTCAGACACTTGACACTTACTAGCTGTGTGACCCTGGGCAAGTCACTTAACTCTCATTGCCCTGCCAAAAAAAATATTATAAGGGACTGGTCCAAAGCCATTCAGGTAAGAAACAACAGAACTGAGATCCAAACCCAGATCCCCTGATATTCGAGCTTTCTTTCGATTGTTTAGAACATAGCAGGTTATAATCAGAATGTATGATGTGGATGCTGAACAGGACCTTAGAATCCCAGCATCTGAGTTGGAATCGTCAGTTGCCATTTAGCCCACCATCATATGGGAGAATAATGAATGTTGGGACATGCAATTCTGGAACAAAGAAAGTTAAACATGGATTGTTAGAACAATGGATGATAGAACCTTGGTCCTTGTTTACTACCATCCCCACCTGCCCTTCCTCCTCCCCCTCTTCCTCTAACCCAAGCCCAAGCTGCTCTCATGAATTCTTCATGCTAACAGCATCATCGTCTAAATAAATGATTATGGTTTTCAATTAGGTAATCCCAGGGCTGGAGGCTGTTTTCCTTGGAGGTTACCAGCCAGCTGTCCTCAGCAGCATCCCAACCCTCTGGATGCTTCTGGTGAGACACCGTCCAGACGTGGTCACATCTCAGAATGGGAGGCCGAGGCCCCCATCTCTCTCGTCTCTCCTCCTTAGAAGAGCAGCCTGGGTTCAAGCCCCATAGCTCTGCCTATCACTGGCTGTGTGATCTCGGACAAAGATCCCTTCCTGTCTCTGGGCCTCAGCTTCTTCCTCTGTAAAGTAAGACAGTAGGACTGGAAGATGCCTGCCAGATCTCGTGTTCTATGACCAAAGGTCACAGGAACAATAAATCATCAGCGTCACTTGTTGGCTACTTCCAAACCAGACTGTCTCCATTCTGGCCATCCTCCTCCCTTCACTCTTCAGTGCTGGCTTACCCCAATAGAATGTAAGTTCTCTGAGGGTAGGCACTATCTTGCTTACTTAGCACTTAGTGTAGTGCTGGTCACATAATAAGCACTTGACATATGATTTTTCATTCCTTCATTCATTCAAGAATCATAAATTGTAGAGCTGAGAGAGAGCTTAGACATAATTTTATTCAACTGTTCCAACATCATATAAGAGACAATAAAGTTGTTGTTCAGCAGTTTCTGACCCTCCGTGATCCCATTTGGGGCCTTCTTGGCAGAGATATTGGAGGGGTTTGACATTTCCTTCAGCTCATTTCACAAATGAGGAAATGAGGCAAATAGGATTAAGTGACTTACCCAGGGTCACATAGCTAGTAAGTATCTGAGGTTGGATTTGAACTCAGGCCTTCCTGACTCTCAGCCCAGTGCTCTATGCACTATGGTGCCACCAACCTGCCCCTGACACTATCAGACCCAGGACTAGAACCCAGATCTCCAGACTTCCAGCCCACTGTGTCATTTACTCCATTCTATTCTCTTTGTTCACTGATAACTAGCCTTAGATTGAGAGCACTTTTATTTTTTAAAATTATTTAGAGCATGAACAGTTTTATTTACAAGTTAATAGAAACAAAGGGATCTCACCCGTGAGCTTGTTGAAAGTAACAGTTCTACCTTGCTCATGTGCAGTCTCCCCAGAGAGTGACTAGCGGTACTTCCTAAAGTGGGTTCCGGAAGGGGATGGGCAGGGTTGGCTCCCCGAAGACACTTTTCAAATAAAAATTACTATTGTATAGGGTGTCCAGGCATTCTATGATAACAACGATCATTTAATGTTTATTTTAGTTGTATGTGTTTTTTTAAAGGAAATCTATAACAAATAGCTCATTCCCTCTAAGAGTCACAATTTGAAACAAGTAGGTAAAGAAGCCTGGTGGTTAGTTAGGAAGGAGACCAGTGTGGGAAAGGTTGCCAACTAGAGAGCTCCCATCCTGCTGGCCTTTTAACATTAACAAAACACTTTCCTTAACACAAATCCTTTGAGGAAAAAAGGGCAAATGCTATTATACCCATTCTAGAGATGAGGAAACTGAGGAGCAGAATCTGGGAAGTGACTTGTAGGATTGAGAGCTGGAAGAGCTTCAAATATCACCTAGTCAAACCCCTTATTTTTCAGAGGAAGAAACAGGGGAAAGTGACTCAACCAAGGTCATGCAGGGAGTAGGGGGCAGAACCAGGGTCTCAGCCAAGGTCTTAGGCTAACTCCAGTGATCTTTCTATTGCACAGACTACTATAACTTCCCGGGATCTTCATTCACTAATTCATTCATTCAACCAATCAAACTATATGTCTTATTGATTACCTCCTGTGGGCTTAGCCTGGCAATTGGTTCTGCTGTGGGAAGCCAAAGAAAGAAGATCCCTGCCTTGAGGAAGCTTCTGGTTTGGTTGGAGAAACAGGAAACATATATTAAGGACTGATATGAGATGGGATAGAATTCTGGGCTGAGTAAAATGGGACACAGACCACTTTACTCCTTTGTGCCTCAGTACCCTCATCTGTCCAATGAGAAGGCTGGTCTAGATGATCCCTAGGTCCCTCCCAGATCTAAGTCTATGATATTGTGACTCTAGAGGGGGGAAGAACTTTTGGAGGAGTGGGTCGTGGTGGGCTAGAGTGGTCAGGGAAGGCTTCTTGTAACAGGCAGAGTTTCTACCAGACCTTGAAGATGGGGAGAATTTGAAAGAGGGGAGAGGAGGGGAGGAGGGAAAGCACCTTTTGGATTTCCATGTGCCTCTCTGGCTGGTTTCCTTTTAGGAAACCAGTGAGAGTGTGTCCTTGCAGGGCGTAGCAATCTCAGAATCCCAGAAGGGAAGCCTGGTGAGGGCTCAGAGGTATCGGTGTCCTCCAGCCCCTGCCTGAAGACCTTAACAAGAGACGCTACGTCGGGAGGCAGCCTGTGCAGTGAGTTGTTGGACAGCTCTCAGTTTGGAGAGGATTTTCCTTGCTTTGAAATGAAAACCGCTCCTTTTAAATTTCCACACACTGCTCCTGGTTCTGTCCTCTGGGGCCAAACAGAGAAAGTCTACTCCCTTTTCCCCAGGACAGCTCTTCAAATACTTGTAGACAGCAATCACTGCATCCCCCCTGAGTCCTCTCTTCTCCAGCCTAGATGTTCCCAGTCTTTTAACTAATCCTCCTCACTTGGCTCAGTTTGTGATCCTCTCATTATTCTGTTCTTTCCCTTCTGCACACTCTCCAATCTATTCAACGGATCGGCTTCCTGTAGAACTGAACACCTTCCTCCCTAAGTGGTCTAAGGACCACAAGGCAGAGGATGGTGGGACTCTCACCTTCACGTGGACACTGCTTCTCTTAATGCTGCATGGGTGGCACTGCTTTTTTTGGATGGCCACACCACACTGTCAAATTATTTTGAGCTTTTAAAGAGTCAACCAAAAGCCCCAGATCATTTCCAGACAAATTTCTGCCTATTTCCACCTCCCCTGTCTTGTAAAGTTGACTTGTTGAACCACGTATGAGACTTTGCACTAGTCCTAATTAAATCTCATAGAAGTCTAGCCCAGGGAGCTCTCTTTGGATCTTGACTTAGCCTGGATTCCCATATCAGACCAGGGAAGGGGCATCATTAAGCAAGTAATGATTTTGCAGAGCTTCATGGGGCATTAGAGACTATTATTTCCAATTATTAAAGAAAGGAGAAAGGTGAGGCTGGGGACCCCGGAGGAAGGGCTTGCTCAAAGTCACACACTCGGTCGACAAGATAGTTAAAGAGGACTTGAACTTTTTGTTGTCCAGTCATTTTAGTCATGCCCAACTCTTTGTGACCCCTCTTGGGGTTTTCTTGGCAAAGATACTGGAGTGGTTTGCCATTTCCTTCTCAAGCTCATTTTACAAGTGAGGAAACTGAGGCAAACAGGGTGAAGTGACTTGGCCAGAGTCACACAGCAAGGAAGAGTAAGATCATATTTGAACTCCTGACTCCAGGCCTGGTGCTTTGTGCACTATGGCTCTCCCTAGCTGCCCACCTGAATTCTAGCTCTGTGTACAGTACTAGATGGACTACTTTGGAGTCAGGAAATACATGGGTTCAGTCAGTCACCCAAGCAACAAGCATTTGTTCGAGTCCTGTGTGCTAAGTGCCAACAGACTAATGGAACAACAACTACTCTCAAGGAAGGAAAGACCTTTGACATTTACTAGCTGTATGGCCCCGGATCAGTCATGACAACTTCTCCAGACCTCAGTTTCCTGGTCTGTAAAATGGGAAAGTAATACCTGCAAGTGCTAAATGCAAGAATTATTGAAAGTGGTTTGAACATCTTAAAGTGCTCTATAAAGGTCAGCTCTTAACATTGTCGGCATCAATGATTAACCTCATAGGCCTCTATTTCCTCATCAGTAAAGAGAGTCTTGGACCAGACTCTCACACCCTCCCACATCCTAGGGTCTCTTTATTCTTCCCTCCCTACACAAGGCTTATCCCACCAGGGCATGCTAAAGCCAAGCAACCCCCCCCCCCCCCCGATGAGATATTGAACAAACTAATTTCAAACCCTTTTCAATCCCTCGCCTTCTGGTGCCGGGGCTTTGGCCTGAGGGAAATTCCCAGATGTGGCTCCCAGATATGACCCTGGTACAGAAGGCAGTTTCCTTTGCCTCCCCCTACTCCACTCTGTCAGCCCCCCTCTCTTGCCAATATAGAACTCCAGCCAACCCTTCAGCTGGGACTCAGGAGGATGGGGCCTCCTCCATCAGCCTCTGAGGGCTTTAATAATTTACACCATCCTCTTCTCTCCCTCCTGAGCAGCCAATTAGTGCCAGGACAATCATAATGTTTCCTTCTCTCTCTCTCTCTCTCTCTCTCTCTCTCTCTCTCTCTCTCTCTCTCTCTCTCTTCAACAATTAGTGAGGAACTCATGAGGTCACAGACAAGCAGGCACAGAATCAAATCCTTATTCTCCGTTTAGGGTAAAGGGAGTGGAAATGAAGTTATTAGAAAAAAATCAGGCCTGGTGAGTGCAGGAGGGGCTAGGACACCCATGATTCTTAGGGCTCTTTGGCTTGGCCAATGTAGGGGGCAGACAGCAGCTCTTAGAGACATTTGTTCCTTTGAGGATGGCTGCTCCAATGCATTGGACATGGAATTTGGCCCATTAGTTACTTAATGTCATGGATAATGACCAGCATCTTCCCATAACGTCATGAAGGCAAAGATAATATGGGGATAGAGGGGACCCTGGGATATCTGCTGCAGAAGGAACTTCAGAGGTAATCTAGTATAATCTGTACTTGAACAGGAATTTCCTCTACTCACAACTACTGGGTGGTCAGAATCAGAGAAACACAACTTTGGAGGCAGAGGGGTTCTTAGAGACCATTGAATCAAATCATTTTAGAGATGAGGAATAGATGAGAATACTGAGGCCCACAGAAGGGGAAAGACTCATCCCAGGTCACACATATAGACTTCTGAATATGGGAGATGAAGAAGAGGGAGGGTCTCCTCTCTTACTTGGTCTTGTTCTCCACAGAGAACATTTCTTGGATTTGACCTTGCTTCTCTATTCCCAAATCCATTTTAAAGATGAGGAAACTGAGGTTCAGAGAGGCTAAGAAATTTCAGATTCTAGACTTAGAGATCAAAGGACTTCAGAAGTTATCTAACTCCAGCCCCATCTTAGAACATGGCAATTTAGGAGAATTCATATGGATCTGTTCTCACCTTCTATCTCCCTATCAGTGTCTACTCTGGCTGGGGATAACTGTGGAGGGGTCCTTAGTTTTGAGCTCCTATGGGCTTTCAGCATCTCATAATCAGAGAACCTCTGATGTGGAGGGGGCCTGAAAGTTAGCTAGCCCTTCCCCCTGTGCTTGATTCACTACCTCCCGAAGCAGTTCATGTCACCTTTGGACAGCTCTCTCATTAGGAAGTTTCCCTGACATTAAACCCACACCTGCCTCTTTTCAGTGTTCTCCCATTGTTCCTACTTCTACCTCCTGGGATGAAATAGAACAAGTATCACTCCCATTTAATTGGAGGGATCTTTAATGACTTGAAGACAGCTATTTTGTCCCCCCCAAACCCTAAACCACACCCAACTCTTTCTCTTCTCTAAAGTAACCTCATGTTGTTGTTGAGTCATTTTTTTAGTCTTGTCTGACTCTTGGTGACCCCAAGATACTGCAGAGATACTGCAGTAGTTTTCCATTTCCTTCTCCAGCTTATTTTACAGATGAGGAAACCAAGGCAAAGAGGGGTAAGTGACTTGCCCAGGGTCACATGGCTTGTAAGTGTTTGAGGTCAGATTTTAACTCAGGAAGATGAGTCTTTCTGACTTCAGGCTGGATGCTCTAGCCACTGCACCACCTAAGTGCCCAAAGACTAACCCTTCTAAGTTCCCTCAAATGATTATCATATGAGATGATCTTGAGCTATCCTGGGTTCCCCCTTCCATTAGACTGTAAGCTCCTTGAGGGAAGAGACTGTATTGTCAGTCTTTTTGTATCCCCAGTACTAAACACAGTATGTACTTCATAAGTGTTTATTAACTCTTGACTGGCCCTCTTCTGGACTCTCGTCAGCTTCTCAACATCCTTGTAAAAATGTGATGCTCAGAACTGCACACTCCTCCCCAGATGTGTCCACCAACCAAGGCAGAGGACAGAGGGATGGTCACTTTTTGCATAGAGGATGATGACTCTCTTAATGGAGCCAATGATAATTGTAGCCTTCTTGCTCTTCATGTCACATAGTTGAGCTTGCCATCTACCAGGACCTCCGGAACTTTTGAAAATATATACATTAGGGTCTAGACATACCTTGCCTATCCTGTGTTTGTGAGGTTGACTTAAAAAAAAACCCCTCAAATGTAGGACTCTACATTTATCTCTAGTAATTGGTAGATTCGACCCAACATTCTGGTATTTAGGGAATTGTCTGGATCCTGACTCTGTCACCCAACATGTTAAACACCTCTCCTAGCCTTGGATTATCTGAAAACTTGATAAGCCCACCACCTATGCATTTATATAAGTAGCTGATAAAAATGTTAAGCAGCATGAGACTACTACAGACCCCCTTCCAAGATGACATCCATGATAATTAACATTTATACAACACTATAAGGTTTGCAAAGCACTTTACATATGTCCTTTCATTTGATCCTCAGAACAACTTTATGAGGTGGATCGCTATTATCATCCCCATTTTACAGATCAGGAAACTGAGGCAGAGAGGTTAAGTGACTTTCTCAGGGTTACACAGTTAATAGGTATCCAAGGCAGGATTTAAACTCAGGTCTGACTCCAAGTTCACCATTACATCCATGACTCCACTTAGCTGTCTAATCATGGCATTAGTTTCACATGACTCTCCTTCATGTACTCTATTTTCCAGCGAAACTACCTACATGCTGTTCTTTTGATGTGACGTTCCATTTCTTGACTCCATGCCTTTGCAAAGGCTATTCTTCATGCCTAGAATGCTCTTTCTTCTGACTCTTGGAGTCCTTATATCCCTTTGATCCTTGGTTCAATAGCTACCTACTACATGAAACCTTTTTTTGATTCCCACCAATTCCCCCTTCTCCCAATAGCAGGTATTCACCAAATTACTCTTATTTATTTTGTATATGTTTTATACTTATGTATTGTGTACATTGTTTTTCCTTGTTGAGTGAGAGGTTCTTAAGGGCATGGTCAGTTTTGTTTTTGCCTCTGTATCCCCAAACTTATTACAGTTCCTATCATAAAGTAGGGGCTTGTAAATACTTATTGAATTGCATTTGGATCTGGTAATTTAGCCAATTTCAAATTAATCTCATTGTTCTGTTGTCTAGTCAACATTTTTCTATCTTGTCCATCTTGCCAAATGCTTTGTGAAAATGGAGGTCAACCATTGGAAAGCATTTCCCTGATCTGCCAACCTACCAGTTCTGCCAAATCAGGAAACAGGCCTTGTCCAGTAGAGCCTGTTCTTTATAAACATGTTGATGTCTCTCTTTGATTACTTCTTTCTTTTCTTGACTTACATTAACTATCCCTTTTAAAATATGGTCTAGGCTTTGCAGGAATCAAAGTTAAGCTCACTGATATATTATTTGAAGCCTCCATTCTAGTCCCTTTTTAAAGAAAGTCAGGACAATATTCATCCTCCCATTAGTCCTGAAACACCGTTTCCCACCTCCACACTCTCTCAGAGATCACTGGCAGTAGCTCAGAATCACATCTTCCCATTCTTTCAGTACCTAGGAATTAGTTCACCTGGTTCTGGCCATTTGGAAATTGCCCAGGATACCTCTCTTATGACCTCCTAGCTTACCTTGGGTTTTAAAAAATTAACTTTCTTATTAACTCTCTCTTTAGTTCAGGGATCATTCTCAGCAGAAAAACAATTTGATATTCATATGGATCTGTGAGCTCATGGCTGTAGAAAGTCCCCAAAGTAGTTCAGATCATTCCCCACTCATACCTTCTCATTCTATGCGACTTCTGCCCATATCTTATCAAATATCCCACACAGAGGATCTGTGTGTGTGTGTGTATGATGGGGGGGGGGTCTTCCTCTGAAACTCTTAGATACTCATGGATCTCAATGGAATACCCCAGCTGTCCAACAGCAATATCTCAAATTTGATATTGATCACCAGGAAGATAGCCCATCCATATCCCAGTTGAGGACCTTCATACCACCTCTCCTGTCCTATTCTTCATTGGTTAATATTTAACCTGCTCAAGTCCACCATGTGTGTCTCTATGGCCCTGGAATATCATCTTTTTCATTATATTTTATGGCTCCCAGTCTTATGGAATCACCAGTAGTATGCTACTGATAAGCAATAGCAGTCTTTGATTTAAGGAAAATTCAGGAGCATTAAAAGCACTGTATGGTTTTCCAAATGCAATCCACTCCACATTCCTCCTATCCAATTTTGGGCCCAGTGTGTTGTCCACCAGTTATTATATGTATAGATGGACTAGGTATATGGCCTGGCTGTATCCAAATGCAAAGAAAATTTTTATCAATAGACATTCTTCTTTGATCCATTTTGTTTTTCCTATGTGGATAGTAACACTGATCTCTTTGGAGTGATAATTCATCTCATTTAAAAGGCTCTGCAGTGTTCATTGTATTTAATTCAAGCAGAACATTATCATCCACAAAGGAAAATATCTAGTTTGGGGATTCTTAACCTTTTCATGAGACCCTTTTGAAAGTTTGGTGAAGCTTCTGGACGTCTTCTCAAAAATGCCTTTTTAAAAAATATTCGTAATTTAAGGAAATGTTAAATTTCAATGTGAAGTTAATGAAACTGAATGCGTAATTTTTCCCATTCAAGCTCATAAACCTCCTGAAATCTGTCCAGGAGAACCCCAAGTTAGAACCTCTGATCTAGAGTACCTCTCCATTTATAGTAGATTCTTCCATTGGGTCTCTGTGTTGGACATCCTCCCTGAGAGTTGTGAACACCTTTGCTGAACATATGTCTCTGTTTTATTCCTTTCTTCATATGAATAATCAGAGGCCATTAAACAAAGTTATTTTTTTCAGTTTCCATATTTAAAGTAATGTTATATGATTTCCAACATGGTACCACTTGCCAAGGCTTTCCTGTGAGTTTGCCAGACTTTGATACATGCCATAATAAATCATCATTGGCAAGAGAAGGGGTGGGGAAGAAGATTATAAACCAGGTGCTAAAGTCATTGAAAAAGTTGGGAGAAGCACCTCGAGACAGGTAGACAACAACAATATAGTGGGGTGAGAGTGGTACAAGTGTATTTGATGGATCTTAAATGAGGAGAGGTCCCTGAGTGAAGGTCCTAGAGCAGTGGTCTAGAAGAGGCATTAGAAAGGAGAGACTGTGTCCATTTGTCTGGCTGGGAAGGAGAAGATGGGGTTTACAGTAGATCACAAGGGAGTAGAGCATACTGAAAGGGGAAGCTGGCTTTTCATTAAAGTGAGGAAGGTGTGGGAATGCTGGCCTAAATGATCAAAGGCACGGGGGATTTGTTGAGAATAGTGTGGTGTAGATTACAAATGGCCCTGTGAAATGGGCTAGGGGATAGGTGAGCTATACTGCAGAGGGAGGGGGAGTGATTAGAACAGCACTGGGATTTCAGAAGGAGAGCAAGTCAGGGATCTAAATCCCTGACACTGGATGACTGTGATTGCTGAGCCAGGAGTATTTGAGGAGGTAGAGGAGTGGCCTGCTTCTCCAGCAGAATTCAAAGAAGAGAGGCAGAGTTTATTTGCCCCCAAACTTTTCAATGGAATTTGGAATTCTGATGTTTGGGAGTTAGTCCTACCTTACCCCAGATAGCCTACTGTTAGTACTTTGGGGTTTCTAGAGTAGGATTAGGGGAGAAGAGGAATGGCTGAACAGGAGGCCTGCTGAACTCTCTCTCTCTCTCTCTCTCTCTCTCTCTCTCTCTCTCTCTCTCTCTCTCTCTCTCTCTCTCTCTTTGTGGGACAATGAGGGTTAAGTGACTTTCTCAGGGTCACACAGCTGGTAACTGTCAAGTGTCTGAGGCAGGTCCTCCTGAATCCAGAGCCGGTGCTTTATCCACTGCGCCACCTAGCTGCCCTCTGAAGTCTCTTTCTAGGTAATCATAGTCTATGTTCTAAAGTCCCTTCCAAGAATGACATTCCATATTCTCTGTGTTTCAAGGTTCCTCCCAGCTCCAAAATTCCATGTTCTATGACTTAAGCTTATACCAAGCTCTAAAATTCTATGCCTTGTGCTTAAGTTCTCTCCTAGTTCTAATATTCTATGTTTTTATAAAATTTAAATTAAAATTTCTATCATCCAAAAAGAAATATATGGGGTAGCTAGGTGGTGCAGTGATAGAACACCGGCCCTGGATTCAGGAGGACCTGAGTTCAAATCCAGCCTCAGACACTTGACACTTAACCAGCTGTGTGACCCTGGGCAATTCACTTAACCCCAACTGCCTCACCAAGAATATATATATATATATGTGTGAAAATATAGATTATATTTCTATTACATAGAAATATGTATGTGTTTGTGCGTGTCTTTTACTGTACTCTGAGTCCTTCACCTCCTTATGAGGAGATAGAAAGCATGTTTTATCATTAATCCTCTGGAATCATGCTTCATCATTCTGTTGCCTAGAGTTCCTAATTATTTCTGTAAAAAAATTTTATATAGTAAAATCATGTTAAACATATTTCCATATTAGTCATGTTGTGAAAAAAGAATCAGAACAAAAGGGAAAAACCACAAGAAAGAAGAAACAAAACAACAACAAAAGTTCAATCTCCAATCAGACTCCATAATTCTTTTTCTGGATGTGGAGAGCATTTTCCATCATGAGTCTTTTGGAATTGTCTTGGATCATTGTATTGTTGAGAAGAGTCAAGTCTATCACAGTTGGTCATTGTACAATGTCGCTGCTATTGTGTACAGTGTTCTCCTGGTTCTGCTCACTTCCCTCTGCATCAGTTCATGTGAGTTTTTCTAGGTTCCTAAGTCTTTCAGAGTTGTTTGCCTTTATAATATTATGGTCATTGCATAAATTGTTCTCCTAGCTTTGTTCACTTCATTCAGGATTAGTTCATGTAAGTCTTCCCAGGTTTCTCTGAAACTGTCCTCTTCAGTATTTCTTATAGCACAATAGTATTCCCTCACATTCATATACTATAACTTATTCAATTATTCCCCAATTGATGGGAACCCCTCAGATTCCCATTATTTGCCACCTCAAAAGAGCTGTAAATATTTTTTTACATCCTTAGTTTATTTTACTTAGGACTAATTCTTCCCTTAATCTACCCTCCCTCTTTAATTTTCCTTTCTCCCTATTCCCTTCTACCTCTGATTTCCTTGGTGAGTGAGATGTATTTTTGTATCCAACTTGTGTGTGTTTGTGTGTATGTATTTCTTCTTCCTTTGACTAGTTCAGATGAGAGTGAAGTTAAAGAGTCAATTGTTCCTCTCACCACTTCTTCCTTGTTTGTATAGACTTCTACACAAACATACCTAGTTTTGCCTATCTTGTTTATGTGAAATAATTTCCCCATAACTTCTTTTCCCTGCCTCCCATTCCCATGTATTCCTCTTTTTTTTTTCCTCTTTTTTTTTAGGATGACCAAAGCATAGCAGAACCACTCCCAGGCCTTGTCTAATTAGACTGTGTCTATGATCCCTAATGATGATAGTGTTCAGAGGGGACACATGTCTCATATTTAAATATAAGAAGTTTGTCCTTGTTTTGTTTTGTTTGTGTTTACTTTTCATGTTTCTCTTAACTCTTGGATTTCCACTTCAAAGTTTATAGGAAGCTCTAATCTTTTCAGTAGGAATACTTGGAAGTCTTTTATTTCACTAAAAATCCATTTCCCCCTTTAGGGTTATATTTAGTTTTTCTGGGAGAGATATTTTGGTTCTAAGCCCATATCCTTTGCTTCTGGAACATTGTATTCTAAGCTCTCTGCTTCTTTATAGTCATGGCTGTTAAATTGTGTTTGATTCTGTTTGTGACTTCTCAGTGCTTAAATTCTTTCTTTCTGGTTGCTTGCAGTATTGTTCCCCCTTTGACCTGGAAGCTCTGGATTTTGACTATAAAATTACTAGCGTTTAAAATTTGGAATTTCTTTTAGGAGGTAATCAATAGATTCTTTCTGTTTCCACTTAGTTCTCTAGTTCCAGAGAGCTAATCAGTTTTCTTTTATGATTTCTCAAAATATGATGTCTAAGCTCTTTTTTGGGTTGTGACATTCAGATAACGCTATGGCTCTTAAATACTCTCTCCTCAACCTGTTTTCTTTTCTTTGTGTGTGTGTGTGTGTGTGTGTGTGGGCAATGAGAGTTAAGCTCAGGGTCATACAGCTAATGTCAAGTGTCTGAGACCAGATTTGAACTCAGGTCCTCCTGAATCCAGGGCCAGTTCTTCATCCACCGTGCCACCTAGATGCCCCCCAACCTTTTTGTGAAATCAATTGTTCTTGCTATGAGATTCCTATTTTCTTCTATTTTCTCATTCTGACTTTATTTGAATATTTCTGGTTTGTTTCATTATAATATTCAGGGTGTTTTTTTACTTGGGCAAGGTTTTGGCAATCCCTTATGCTAAGAGGATAATTCCCTTTATAATTCATTCTCCCAAAGTTCTAATTTCTTTTTCCATTTTTCCCCTCTAGCATTCTCATTTCATTGATGAAAGAAAAACTTTTAAAAACTCTTTTTTCATCAAAGGAATGGGGAATGGCTAAACAAGCTATGGTATATGATGGTGATGGAATATTATTGTTCTATAAGAAATGACAAGCAGAATGATTTCAGAAAGGCCAGGAAAGACTTATATGAACTGATGCATGGCGAAGAGAGCAGAACCAAGACAATATTGTGCAAAGTGACATCAATGTTGTTTGATGAAGAACTGTGAAGGACTTAACTATTCTCAACAATACAATGATCCAAGACAATCTCAAAAGACCATCAATGAAACATAAAATCCTATCCATTGCCAAAGGAAGAACTGATATTGATGGAACACAGACTGAAACATGCTATGTTTCACTTTCTTTTTTTCTTTTATTCGTTTTCTTATTCAAAATAACTGATATGGTAATGTTTTACATAATTGTACATTTGTAACCTATGTCTGCTTACTGCCTCAGGGAGGAGGGAGGGGAGGGAGGGAAGGAAGGATAAAAAATTGGAACCTGGGGCAGCTAGGTGGTGCAGTGGATAGAGCACTGGCCCTGGAGTCAGGAGTACCTGAGTTCAAATTCAGTCTCAGACACTTAACACTAACTAGCCGTGTGACCCTGGGCAAGTCACTTAACCCCAATTGCCTCACTTAAAAAAAATTGGAACCCAAAACTATAAATAAAAATGTTTATTACTTGAAAAAAGAGGTTTTTTGTTTGTTTTTAATCTCTTCCAGGAATTATAATTGAAGTTGTGCCCAAGCTGTGTTTTTCTTTGAGGTTTTCTTTGTAGGTATTTTGGAATCATTTGCTTCTTCTGTGTTTGTGTCTTAAATGTCTTTGTTACCATAATAGCTGGGGGTTTTTTTGGGGGGGGATTATTTTTTGTCTGTTTGTTTGCTCATTCTTCTAGTCTACTTCCTGACTTGAACCTTGTTGTTAGGTTTGGGCTCTGAACACTTCTGGAGGGAATGTCTGGACTGGTCTTGTTGATGTTTTCTTGGGGGGGTATTGTAGGTAGGTAGGTAGGCTTCCACCAGTCGCTGACGACCATGGATCAGCGCCTTGAAGAGCCACAGGCCACAGTGTGGCTGTGCAGTCCGAAAGGGGAGCTGCAGCTCCTGCCACAATGAGGACATCAGAAAACTGCGCTCTCTGTTGCCTGTTGGTTCCTGCGTCTCATTTGTTTTTCTTCCTCCTGAGCTTGAAGGCCCATCTCAGCTGCGCACAAGCTGCTCCTGAGTACTGAACTCCATCAGGCGTGGTCCTTGGCCATCTCCTCCCAGCTGCTGGTGTCTATTCCCAGAGCCCTCAAGTCTTGCTTGCATACATCTCTGTAGTGAAGCTGGGGGTGTCCAGCAGGTCTTTGGCCTGAGGCTAACTCGTCATAGAGTAGGTCTTTAGTGTTATGTTATTCTTTGGACAGCTCTGGCTGTGTATCTCTAAGTTCCCAAAGTGGTGTGATCCAGGGCAGAGTTTGATTATTGTCTCTCTAGTGTAGGGACAAGCTGTAAACTCCACAAGTTCTTGATCTGGCTTTGGATCTGAGCAATAATAGACTATTGCTGCACTTGGCCATAATCAGTTAGAAAACTGCTGGTTCAGAGTGATAGAACTGTAGGCTTCCCTTTGGTCTGGAATTCCTGTCATAGTCATACCTCTACAAGTTCAACCTGGGTTAGAAGTAGGAACTGAGACCCTGTTCTGCTCTTGGGGGTTCTGAGCCAACACCACTGTTGCTTGCTTGTGATGTTCCTCCTATAAAATGAAACTCGCTTGATACACAGGATAACGCCTTGAATCACTCCCTACCAATGCCTCCCTTGAGTAAAGGTCCCCTACTCAGTCAGCCCTGGAGCTGTGACCTGGACCTGTGTAGCGGGCAACAGAGCTGCCACCTGGCTCTTTGGTCCCACACCCTGCACAAGTTTATCCCCATTTTGGTATTGGGTCTGGCACTTCCTCTTGCCCTGATGCACAGCCTCTCCCTGAACTGGAGTGCTCTGTACTGTGAGGTCTTAGACATATTCTTTTTCCCTATGCTGACCTAGACTGGAAAAGCAAACTGCAGTGAATTTTTCTTCTATTTCCAGATTCAATCTGGTGCGTTTTATTGATGTTTAGTGGAGGGTTTGGGTGGGTGGGGGATAAAGAGGGAAGCTCCCTGTATTTCTGCCTGGTACTCTGCCATCTCGTCTCTGCCCTCTCTACCATTCTATGTTCTATATGCTAGCTCCAATATCCTCTATGGTATCCTTTCATTCCAGACATTTTGTGCTCTATATTCTAAGGCCTCTCCCAGTTCCAATATTCAATGTTCAAAGCTCTCAGCTCTGACATTTTTGTTCTCTGTTCTAAGGCCTGTTCCATCACTGGCATTCTATCTTCTCAGTATAAAGGTGGGGTTGAAATCACCCTGCCCCACTTAGCCTTTATCAGATGAGAGTACATCTAGATTTCTCACTGGGCACATGTGATCAAGGCCTGGACACCTCCCTAGGTATGACAGGAAGTCTTTTCAAATTTTCTGTGAAACTTGGTCAGGACCTATATAAAACCACTGAGCTAGTTGGACTTGCAGATTCAAGTAGGAGCTTGAGCCAGAAGACTGTTCCACCCAAATCTCTGAGGAAGAACTGCTTTGGTGGAGGTAGGAGGAAGAAGAACACCCTAGCCTTGGCCTCCTGTTCCAAACCCATGCTTAGAGAAAGACTTTGTGGGCTTCAAATGATCTGGGAAGTTTGGATCTTCCTATTTTCCCCATGAACATCCTTAGCAGAATCCATAGAACAGTTGACAGAAGTGTTTGCATCAGGAACCATGGACTCACTAGATGCAGATTCAAGGATCTTCAATGAACCCAGAAAAAAAACAATTAACCATCTTTATGGGGAACAATTACAGGACTCTAGCAAAGGCACTTAAGCTGTTGCCCCTTAGCCACATGTGTTCTCTATAATATTGGGTTTTGTTTTGTTTTGGTGAGGCAATTGGGGTTAAGTGACTTGCCCAGGGTCACACAGCTAGTAAGTGTTAAGTGTCTGAGGTCAGATTTGAACTCAGGTCCTCCTGGATCCAGGGCCGGTACTCTATCCACTGCGCCACCTAGTTGCCCCCACGTGTGTTCTCTAAGCATTAGCCCCCTTCCTATGTACTATGCTTGGACATGTGGGAGAATATCACCGACTTGTTGAAGGATATTTCAAACCACTTGCTCTTACAAACCATTTAATAGGCATCCTTCTCTAAAAGTCTGGTGTCTACATCTATATTTATATCCTCTTTTCTTCAAGTCTGGATGACTTATTGATTTCTCCTGTTAATCATACAGGAAGCCCACTGGTGGGGGCTTGTGAGCTATCGCTTTAGAAAGACAACATCCCTCGGGGCAACCTCTGGGTTTTCAGGGGACAAGTGGCAACTGAGCTCTGGAGACCCGACTGGTCAGTGCGCAAGTTGGGAAAAGAACTCCCACAGTCTGTGTGCACTGCTCACTGTTCCTTCCAGATCTGACATTCTACGTTCTCAAGTCCCTCCAAGCTGTGACATTCTGTAGTCTATGTTCTAGGATCCCTTTAAGCTCTGACATTCTGTGATTCTCTGAAAATCTCCTGTAGGTAAGATTCATGTCTCTAGGTAGGAGAGAGA
Source organism: Dromiciops gliroides (assembly GCF_019393635.1). Classification (NCBI taxonomy): domain Eukaryota; kingdom Metazoa; phylum Chordata; class Mammalia; order Microbiotheria; family Microbiotheriidae; genus Dromiciops; species Dromiciops gliroides. The sequence goes on from NC_057864.1 coordinate 28,416,543, forward strand.
GGAGGTGGTGGGAGGAACAGGCACAGCATGGTTGGGGCTACAGGGATGGGAGACAGGAGAGCCACTGCAGGGTATAGAGCTTGCAGACCCAGCTCGACTCTCCCCATCCCCAGAGCTGAGCTGTGAGCTGATGTTTCATAAAATAAAAAGAGTCCCTGAATTGAGAAATATGTGTGTCTGCGAGATTGGATTGTGCAGTGAACAGTGTCGGGAGCAAAGCAACCATACATCACAAGTGTGTCAGGCAGTGGAGGAGGCGGTAGTGCCTGGGGGATGGGCTTGAAGGTGACCTTCTGCAGAGTGGGCCCTAGTTGGCAGGTTCTCAGTGGCCCCTAGGCCAGGGGAGGCATGGACTTTATCCCAACCCCACAATTTTTATTTCTATTTGAAATTTCCATTTATATTGTGAATTATTGCTATGTTTAGGTAACGGGACCGTGAAAGGCGTGTTGGTGCAAAGCTCGTCACTTACAAATCTTGCTGGTGCAAGTCTAACCATTTGTGGGCCCCACTAGAGGGGGTTCATGGGGTTGCAGGATCTTAGCATTTAGAACTGGAGTGCAACTTGGACTTCATCAAGTCCCTAATTTTATGGAGGAGAATACTGAGGCCCAGAAGGGCAAGTGAGTTGGACCCAACTCAAGGTCACCCAGCCAGCAAGTAGCCCTACTAGGATGAGAATCCGGGTATTCTCACTCCCAGCTCAGCGGGTATCACTCAGTTCCTGTGCCAGTAGCCATAGTGAGCAGTGGGGAGGTCCTTGGGAAACAGTCATTCCTGAGGGCAGGGGATATCTGGCAACACAGAATTCTGGAGAGCATCTAACTATCTCGATGGTATCTTCGAGCTAAAAGGGACCTCAGAGAGAGAATCCAGTTGAGTGTAAGCTCTTTGAGGGGAGGGACCTTTGCATTTTTGCTTTGGTTATGGAGCTGGGTAGCATAGTAGGTAGAGCACTAGACTTGGAGTCAGGATGACCTCAGTTCAAATCCTGCCTCAGCCATTTACTATTTACTAATGGTGGGACTCTGGGCAAATTGCTTAACCTCTTTCAGCCCTGTTTCTAAAATGGCAATGATAATAAAACCTTCCTTAGAGAGCCAAATGACCTCTAAGACCCAAAATCTAGACAATCTGACAGTCTAGAGAGTAAAATGAATGCTGTATTTGGAATCAGGCGAATCTGGGTTTGAATTTTGGCTACTTGGAGCTGCTACTTACAACCTGAGTGACCTTGGGAAAGTCACTTAACTTTGCTTGCAAAATGGAGGGAGGTTGGACTGGATAATCTCTAAGATCCTTTCCAGCTCTAGACTCATGTATGATTCTGTTGTCCCAGAAGTCCTGTGCTTGTGGATGGCTGTCTAAACTTGCTAGAGATATCACCGTGCCTCTGGTTGCCAGAGAGAGATAGCTGGACACTGCATGGCATCCACTGCCCAGCTCTTGGTCTTGTGTGGGCCACCCTACCTCAGAGGATTCTCTGATAGGTCACAGTACAAAGCTGGAGCAAAATGGAGGCATGGGTGTGGAATCCAAAATAGGAAAGAAAGGGGAGTTCTTGACCCAGTGGTACAAATGAGCTGTAACAACTGGAAGTTTTGAGGGGGTGACAGTTCCCCTCAGCACATATGTCCCCTCTTTGCTCATGTTGGCTGACATCTTCCAGAATTCCTAGGCTTTGGGGGTTGAAGTCATTGAGGGTGGCATTGGTCAGGAAAGTACACTAGAATGGTGAGAAGGGAGAAGTGTCCAACTGCTCAAGTCAGCTCTGTCATTTGCTGGCTGTGACCCTTGTTGGGTCACCTCCCCTCTCTGAGCTTCTCTTTTGTTGTCAGTAAAATGAGGGAAATAATAATAGCCCCTCCTGCCCCACAGGGGTGTTTTGAGCAAAGCGTTCTAATTATCAGTGCAATGCAAGAATGAGATATTGATTCACATTGACTTATATCAGCCCCCTTGTGGCCCTCTGCCCCAGGAAGACCACATCTGGATTATTGTATTCAGTTTGGACACAGAAGTTTAGGGAGCACAGCTGGAGAGCATCCAGAGGATTGCACAAAGCCTGGAGTCTATTAACGTCATGTAAGGACCTGAGGATGCTTAGACTGTAGAAGAAAAGGCTCAGTGGAGACCAGAGAACTTTATTCCAAGGAGCCAGGATACTATAGTGGAAAGGGCAAAAGAATTCAATTCAGAGGATATGGTTTGAATCCCACTTCTGCCATTTGCAGACCTTGGGACCCTGGACAAGTAGAAACTTCTCTGGGCCTTAGTCTCTTCATCTGAAAAAATGAAGATGACCCATAAGGTCCCTGTCACCTCTAAATATGTGGATGAAAGTACAAAGTGCTTGAAGGGCAGTTATGTGGAAGAATAGGGAAAGGGAAGGAAGGAGGAAAGGAGGGAGGGGAGAGGAAAAAGGAGAGGGGAGAGGGGAGAGGTAGAAGAAAAAGGGGAGGGAGGGAAGGAGGAAGGTAGGAAGGGGGAGAAGGAGAAGGAGAGGAGAGGGGAAGGAGGAAAAGAGAGAGAGAGAGGAAGAGAGAGAGAGAGAGAGAGAGAGGAAGAGAAAGAGAGAGAGAGAGGAAGAGAGAGAGAGAGAGAGAGAGGAAGAGAGAGAGAGAGAGAGGAAGAGAGAGAGAGAGAGAGAGGAAGAGAAAGAGAGAGAGAGGAAGAGAGAGAGAGAGAGAGAGAGAGAGGGAGGGAGGGAGAGAGGAAGAGAGAGAGAGAGGGAGAGAGAGGGAGGGAGGGAGAGAGGAAGAGAGAGAGAGAGAGAGAGAGAGGGGAGGGAGGGAGAGAGGAAGAGAGAGAGAGAGAGAGAGAGAGAGAGGGAGGGAGGGAGAGAGGAAGAGAGAGAGAGAGAGAGAGGGAGAGAGAGGGAGGGAGGGAGAGAGGAAGAGAGAGAGAGAGGGAGAGAGAGAGAGAGGGGTGGTGTTGGTGGAGATTGACTTAGGCTCAAGTTAATGCAGAATTCCCTAATAATTAGAAAGAGCCGCCCCCAATAGTATGAGGAAGCTCCTCTTCCTCCCTCAAGGTTTTCAAAGGGCCTGACTGGCTACTTGTCGAGGAGGGTCGGGGGGAGACTCTTCCAGCCCAGCGGCAAGCTGGACTAGATCAGTGAATCAATCACAAGCATTTATTAAGCACTTATTATATACCAGGCCCTGTGTAAGTCATTGGTGATAGACACAAAGATGAAGGTGAAACAGTCCGTTCCCTCAAGGAGTTCACAGTGTAGCTGAGAAGACACGTACATTTGTAGATATAAACTAATGCAAAACAAACACAAAGTGATTTTGAATGGAAGATGCTAACGGCATCAGAAAAGGCCTTTGTGTAACAGGTAGCCCTTGAGCGGAGCCTTGAAAGAAACTGAGGATTCCAAAAGATGGAGGCAAGAAGTGAGTGCATTCTAGGCAGGGCATATGGAAGGAGTATTGTGAAGGAAGGCCAGAAAGGTAGGCTGGGATCTACCACAGTGTGAAGGGCCAAACAGAGGAGTTTACATTTTATCCTAAAGATAATAGGGGAGCCACTGGAGTTTATGGAGTGGAGGAGTAACTTACTCAGCTTTGCACTTTATCAATTTGGCAGCTGTATAAAGAATGGATTAGAGAGGGAGAGATTGAAGGAGGGGAGCCCACTTAGGAGACTACTGCTTTCTTGGCTTCCCTATCACCTTCCCAAATCCAACCTCACCTTCTGGATAGTTGTGTGACCTTGAGCAAGTAACCTTCTCTGATCCTCAATTTTCTCAACTGTAAAATGAGAATAATAATATTTGTAGTACCTACTAACCATAAGGGGATTGTGAGTGTCAAATGTGGATGATATTTGCAATCACCACAACCTTCATTATTATCATCACCACCATCACCATTGTCATCACACTGTGAGCTTGCTGTCCACTAAAATTTTGGGATCCCTTCCAAAGGAATAACTGTTTGGAGACACCTCCCCTGTCTTATGCTTGTGAAGTTGATTTTTTTTGAACCTTAGTGTAAGACTTTCCATTTTTTTCTTTTAACTTCATTTTCACTATGTTGACTCAAAATTCCAGCCTGTGTAGTTCAATGAAGAGGGAGCTAAATTGGAGTTCCAGAAGTTGAGTTTCAAATCCTAGTTCTCTTACGTCCCACCCATGCAATTACGTCCCACCCATGTATTATCAGGACTCATTTTCCTCCATTGTAAAATGAGGATGTTGGACTAGGAGACTTCAATATTACATTCTAGGTCTATCCTGAGACCTAGATCTCAGGTCCCAGGATGAAAATGTAAATGTAAATCCTGATTCTGCTATCCAAGAGGATTATTTTTATTTCTTCTATTCTTCCTGTCTTTGGGATGATATGCTACAATTGGCAAAGCCACAGATGAGTGATACCGGTGGTCCCACTTCAAAGTCAATTAAGTGCTCCCCCACCGACATTATCTGACGTTCTATTGGTGCCCTCTTTGAAGGGCACTTGCTTTAAAATATCCTGGGTTTCTCTTGGCACTCATTTTGACTCACATTTGCCTATAAATCTTAGTTCCACTGGTCACTTCAAATTATGATAAAATGAAAGCTCGTAAACTTAAAGATACTTTGAAAAAAATCTTTCTTGAAGTTTGGTTCTATTCATTCAGTCTCCCTAAATACAAACTATCTCTTTCTTCCCCTTTGCTCCAAATACTGTCTTTCAAGGACTAGTTCAAGTGCTTCAGAATCGTAGGGTCTGAGAGCCCAAAGGGCTCTCAGCAGCCATGTGGTCCAATCCATGCCTTCAAAGGAATCACTCCTACAATACACCAAGCAAGAAGTTCTCCAGGTTCTGCCCAAAGGGTTCCAAGGAGGGAAAGTCCACCACCTCCTGGGGTAGTCCCAGAGTGATTGGGCTAGCTCTCATTTTTAGTCTTCTCTTCTTCTGGCTACATATTCACCATTCCTTCATCTAATTTTCTTACAGCATGAGTGTGTCCTCTGTGAAGTGTGAGCCAACTACTCCTAACCCTTCTCTATTCCTCCACTTCCATTCTTCTCTGAAAGTACCAAACTGAGGGCCAGTGTGACTTAGGAGGTAGACCATTGTCTATGGAGTAAGTAAGTAGGCATGTGTTCTATTCCTGTCTCTCATGCTTATTACCTGTGTGATTTGAAGTGACCCATTTAACTTCTTAGGAAGGTTGTTTCCTGGGGCAGCTAGGTGGCGCAGTGGATAGAGCACCGGCCCTGGATTCAGGAGGACCTGAGTTCAAATCCGGCCTCAGACATTTGACACTTACTAGCTGTGTGACCCTAGGCAAGTCACTTAACCCCGATTGCCTCACCAAAAAAAAGGAAGGTTGTTTCCTTTTCAATGAAATGAGAGGGGGGTGCGTAGATGACCTCTGAGATCCCTTCCAGTCCAGCTCTGTGTTTATGAGTCTCTCTCACCAATACCTTAAATAGACAAATCGCCTCTGGGGAAGAAAGAATTTTTCAAACCCTCAAGGGCCATAGAAAAGGGCATTCTTTTTTGTGACCCAAAAGCCTATGACACAAGGGTAGAAATATCAACTTGGGTCAAGGCTGAAGGTACTAGGTAGGACTGTGTGCTAGGTGCTGGGGGAGATGTAGGCCTTAAATAAGCCATGGGACAGATTGGGGTGGGGAAGGGGTAAAGAGAGGGAGCAAGCATTTATTAAGCACCTATTGTGTGCTAGGTACTGTGCTAAATGCTTTACAAATATCTCCTTGGCAATATTTGTTCAGCTGCTCCAGGGTCAATATCAGAGAGAAGGGCAGAATGAACAGGGCTGTGGCCTTGTATCTCCCTTCTCTGGGATGCAGTTTCGTCATCTGTAAAATCGCAGCCGTCATACTTACATCATCTACCTCAAAGAGTTGCCAAGAGTTGAGTGCCAAGTGCCAAGTGCCTGAGGACTTCCACAGAACCACCCAACCACTGGCTTGGCAGGTACCTGAGTGGCCTCTACTCTGACCCATCCATGAAAGGAATCCCCTCCCATAAGATGCTCACTGAGTGCTCATGCAGCCTCTGCTTGAGTTCAAGGAGGGGGCGGCTGCCCCATTGCATTGAGGAACAGCTCTCATGGGGAGGAAGCTTCTCCTGACATCAAACCTCCATTTTGCAACTCCCCCTTCTCCCCCTGCCCTCTCCAAACCACCTCAATTTTGATTCCGCCTTCTGGGACCAAACAGAGCACGTCCAATCCTTCCCGTGTAAAACAGCCCTTCAGATACTTCCAGACAGCTGTCTTGTCTCCTGAGTCTTCTTCAGACATCATACACTCCTCATCCTGGTTAAGGTCTAAGAAGTGCTAGAGGAAAATGGGAGATATGATTGTTTCCTGTACTGCTCCTCTCCGGCTCATGTTCAAAGTTTTCAGGGCTCTCCTAGCTTGACTTAGTCTATGATTCCATTCAAGTTCCCTCCTTGTCTCCATTTCTTTAATGGTGCACTGAGATCAGGACATGAGTGTGTCAACATTGTGGCTCTCCTTATCAAGTTGACTTTGGTGTTTCTTATGTGCCCACCTCTGGGGAATGGCCTTGACTCCCATGACAGATGAAACAGTGTTCAAATTGTCTGAGTTCAAACTTGGTATCGATGGATTTTTAAAGGTACCATTCAAAGTAGACTTGAATCTAGTCCCTACATAAAAGTGAGTAGCTGGGTTGCACCAGCCTCAGAGCCAAGGTCAGATAACAGCTCCTACCATGCTTCTGCCAGAGCATCCTCAGGGGCAGTGTGATGTTGAGGAACTTGGAGAGGCAGTGTGGTCCAATGGATGGGATGATGAGTTTGGAGTCAGAAAGGCCCGAGTTTAAATCTTACCTCAGATACTTATTGCCTATGTGACCCCGGCCAAGTCACTCTATTCCCCTTGGCCTCAGTTTCCTCATTTGCTGAATGGGTGAGTTGGATGTGATGACTTCTGAGGTCTCTTTCAGCTCTAGCTCTATGAACCTGTGTCTGGGCTTGGACTCTGGCTCTGCCACTTACTAGCTTTGTGGTCCTGTAGACAGAGGCAGAAGTCCCTGAGTTAAGCCTTGAAGGAGGAGGAAGCCTGTACCAAGCCAGGAGGAGGAGCAAATGTATTTCAGGCCTGGGGTGGCCTGAGAGAAAGCCCCAAAGCATGGAAGGAATAGGCACCAGGTCCTTGATTCGATCACGTGTCTCACAGTCCACCTTCCTTTACTGCCTCAGGTCTGTGGCCTGGCTAGCTTCCAGAGGATGGGAGATCCCTGAACTATGAGAGTGTCTCTGGGCCTGAGTGGGGACAGCAGGGGACAGCTGTCCTCCTCTCTGCAGAGGGACATTCTGGATGGAAGATTTGTCTCCCTGTGGCATCCTCTGCACTTTGGGGAGGATGAAGGACGGGCTTGCCAATGAACTGCTCAGTCTGGCTGCTGGCATCCAGCCCTGACACTTTGGTGCCAGCATGGGGCTGGAGGTTGTAAAGGGAGCCAGGCTGGGGGAGCCCCAGCTCTCTGATTGAGACGAGAGAAAGCCAGATGAGGTAGGAGGCACCAAGATGATATGGGCAAGCTTGATTCTTCTCTGTGGGCCTCAATTTCCTGATCTGTAAAATAGAGATGATAATTTCTACCTTCCCTACCTTGAAGAACTGTGCGACTCCAGAGGCCCTGGAGAAAGGGGTGCCATTATTAAAGTCTCCAAGGCAGGGCAGCAGCTGTGGGGGCCCATCTGCTCAGCAGGGCCCAGGCAAAGGCCACTCAATGACTCTCTTTCCTGTTTTGGGGCAGGCAGCCCAGGGACGGAGGCAAGCCAGCCCCCTGCTGCCCCCCTCCTTCCCTCTAACTCCAAGTCAACACAGCAGCTGGGCCCAGTCAGCAGATCCCGACTCCTCTGGGAGCTGGTGGAGGCTGACAGTCTATTTGTTATTGGAGTAATAAATAAACGAGCCCCTCGTCAGCAGAGGGAAAGAGGGAGGGAAGGAGGGGATGTTGTAGATGGACTAGAGCCTGCACAAGATGAATGTGGCCTTTGGAACAGACCAATATTTACCAACTTGGAGCCCAAGCTGTCAGTCCTGCTTGAGGCCCCTTGGGCCTGCACTCCAAGCAGAAATGAACATTCTTCTTTTTCTCCTTGCCTTCCCTTTCATCCTACCCCTCACTCCAGATTTTAACACTCTCTTTATCTAATAAACATGGATTAACAAATTCTGGGAGGATGAGAAGGACTGTGTGGTGAATCAGGGGTCACATCACAATCCCTCCAATGAGATTAGCCAAACTCCTGAAATTCAGAGAACCCCTAAATCTCAAAGCTAGAAGGGACATCAGAGGCCACAGGATCATTCATAGGACTTACAGGTGAGAGGAAATTTAGGGATTACTTGATCCAACCCCTTCCTTTTGTAAAGGAGTAACAGAGGGCAGAGGTTAGGTGACTTGTCTAAGGTCACACATCTAGTAAATGGTACAACCTGGATTTAAACTCTAGATCTAGGATTCATTATACTCTACGATGCTATAACTAGCCCCAATATTCTACTCATGGGCCCAGTGCCAAGGATATTCCCACCCTACTCCATTACACAACAGCATCTTTCACAAGGGTGACACACTCTCTAATGCAACATCTCCAGCAATGGGGAGCTTACTACCTATTAACTACTTAATTCCTCTACTCAAGGCCTTCCAGTGGCTCCCTAAGATCTCCTGATGAAAGGTCAAATTCCTCTGCCCATCATTCAGTGCCTATTATAATATTAACTGTTATGGTCTCCAGCCATTTCCTCTAGTTTCATTAAACTTTACAGTTGATAGAGGCAGGGGTATAGGCATATGCCTACATGAGGACTTTACTGCAGACCATCTTTTATCTCTGAAACATCCACACATGGTTCTGCCATCCTGATTGGTGACCTTCTCTACTGGACCACTATTTCAGGAAAGTCCTGACCATACTTCACTTCATTCCCTCCTCTCTGACTACCTCCTCTTTAGCCTTGCTCCCACCCACAAACCCCTTTCTTGACTTCCTCTGGCTAGTCTGTGAACTATGAACCAGGATAAAATTAAGTCTGCCATCATTTCTGGAGGAAGTGTGCCAATATGTTCCCATATTTACCATTTCGTTATCTTTCCAAACCAAAATGTCGCTCCTTGGCCACTACTCCCCTAACTGTGTTGTCTCCAGAATGTAAGCTCCTTGAGAAAAGTGACTGTCGTTGCTTTTATATTTATATCCAAGAACTTCAATAAACACTTTTTCCCATCGATTACATAATTGGTTAATACTATCTAGTGCCAGGTTGTCTTGTCTTACTTGCTCTACATTATTGCCCCAAAGAACTAATCTCTGTCCACCATACATGATGTGGACATGCTTGCTTTCCTCTTAAGGTCTAATTCAAATCCTGCCTCTTTCAGGAAGTCTCCCTGACCATCAGTTAGATCCTTTAATCTTGAAATCACTGATTATTTCTATGATTCAATTTCCAATTGATGTTTAATCTCTCTTTCAATCATCCATTATTGAATGTAATTTTTATTGCATTATGATCTGAAGAGGATGAGTTTACTGTTTCTGCTTTTCTGCATCTGGTTGTGAGGTTTTTATGCCCTAATACATGGCCAATTTTTGTGTAGGTCCTATGTACTGCTGAGAAGAAGGTATTATATTCCTTTCTATTCTCATTCAATTTTCCCCCAGAGATCTATCATATCTAACCTTTTCCAAAATTGTATTCATTTCCTTAACTTCTTTCTAGTTTATTTTTTGGTTAGATTTATCAGTTCTGAGAGGGGAAGGTTAAGGTCCCCCACTAATATAGTTTTGTTATCTATTTCCTCCTGTAATTCATTCAATTTCTCCTTCAAAAATGTAGATGTTATACCATTTGGTGCATATATGTTAAGTATTGTTGGGACTTCATTGTCTATGGTACCTTTCAGTAAGATATAGTTTCCTTCTTTATTTCTTTTAACTAGATCTATTTTTGCTTTTGCTTTGTCTGAAATCATTGATTGCTACCCCCTGCTTTCTTTGCTTCAACTGAAGCATAATAGATTCTGTTCCAGCCCCTTACATTTAACCTGTATGTATGTCTCTGCTTCAGATGTTTCTTGTAAACAACAAATGAGAGGATTTGGGTTTTTAATCCATTCTTCTATCTGCTTCCATTTAATGGGTGAATTCATCCCATTCACATTTATAGTTATGATAACTGTTTATTTCCCTCCATGCTATTTTTCGCCTGTTTATCCCTCTATTCTTCCCCTTCACACCCTTTTCCTCATAATTGTTCTACTTCTGATCACCACCTTCCCCAATATCCCCTCCTTTGCATTAGTCCCCCTCCCCTTTCTATTATCATTGTCCCTTTTTTACTTCCTTATAGGGTAAGATAGGTTTCTATATCCAACTGAATGTGTATGTTATTCCCTCTTTGAGCCAATTTTGATGAAAGTAAGGTTTAATCTTTTCTGGCCACTCCTTACCTCTCTTCCCCTCCATTTTAATAGTTCTTTCATGCCTCTTTTTTGTGGGATAATTTACCCCATTCAATTCCTCCCTCTTCTTCTTCCGTGCAACTTCTTTCTTACCTCTTTATTTTATTTTTTAGGGCTCAACTCTTTAGACTTAACACATGTATGTTATCCTTTTCTGTTACATTTACCATGTAACATTTGTCCGTGTGTATCCCTGTGAGCATCACTCACCTCCATCCTATATTGTAGGTTCCATGTAGGTGGTAACTGTATTTTACTTAAACATCATATCTTTTCCAAGGAAGAACAGAGCCCTGTGCACAGTAGGAACTTAAGGAATGTTTATAGAATTGAATCAACAGATTTGATTCTGGGAAAGTCCTTCACAATCTTAATGGTGCCTAACCAGATTCCAGCTGCAGTCCTCACTCATGTGTGGAAATTGATACTAGGCTTTCAGATATGGTCTAATACTCCAGTTCTTTCATTTTATACATTTCTGTACTGGACATTCTAGTATTACAACTCCACAATTGCCTTTTCTTTCTCTCCCGAAGAGCCAACTGTGGGATAGTGGTAGTGGCAGCAAAGTAAAGCAGTGGGTAAGCACTAGACCTGGAGCCAGGAAGACCCTAGTGAAGATCTTACCTCAGACACTTCCTAGATGTGTGACCCTGGAAAATTCACTGAACCTCAGTCTGCCAGTTTCCTCATCTGTAAAATAAGATAAAAGCCCTTAGCTCCCAAAGTTGTTGTGAGAACAAAATGAGAAGCTATTTGTAAAGAATATTGCAAACCTCAAATGCTTTGTAAAATGTTTGCTATCATCATCATCATCGTCATTGGTGGTTGTGGTAAGAATGAAAAGATCTTGGCTCAGCCCTACCACTTAATAGCTGTGTGACCTTGGGCAAGTTGTTTCACCTCTGAGCCCTTGTTTGGGTTTTGGAATGAAGGCACTATTAGTAATCTTGAAGAGAGTAGTTTTAATGTAGTGGTTGGCAGGTTGGCAGATCAAGCTTAGTAAAGTGCAGAGAGGAAATAGAAGTAAATAAGGACAATCCCAACAACTCATATGTCTATAGTGCTTTAAGGCTTGGCAAGCTCCTTCTGCTTTTCCAGTCCTCTCCATGAACTCTATAATCCAGACGAACAGATCTACTTTGTTCCTCACACACAATGCTTCAGCTCCCATCTCTGTATCTTTGCACTAGCTATGTCCCCTGTGCCTAGGATTTCTCCCTTCTCTCACATCCACCTCTTAGAGTCCCTGGTTTCCTCAAAAACTCATTTCAATTCCCCAATTGATAAAAGGTCAAGGGATATGAATAGGCAATTTTCAGAAGAAGAAATAAAAGCTATCAATGGTCACATAAAAATGCTCTAAATCACTATTGATTAAAGAATGCAAATTAAAACAACTCTGAGATAACTACCTCATGCCCATCAGATTGGCTGACATGACAGAAAAGGAAAATGACAGATGATAGAGGGCAAGTGGAAAAATAGGGATACCAATGCATTCTTGGTGGAGTTGTGAACTGATCCAACCATTCTGAAGAGCAATTTAGAACTATGTCCAAGAAGCTACAAAACCATGCATACCCATTGACTGAGCAAAACCACTACTAGGTCTGTATCCCAAAGAGATTTTTTTAAAGGAAAAGAATCAATACATACAAAACTATTTGTAAAAGCTCTTTTTGTGGTGGCAAACAATTGGAAATTGAGAGTATACCCATCAATAGGAAAATGTCTAAACAAGTTGTGGTATATTATTGTTTTTTGTTTTTTTAACGGGGCAATGCAATTTAAGTGACTTGTCCAGGGTCACACAGCTAGTAAGTATTAAGTGTCTGAGGTAGATTTGAATTCAGGTCCTCCTGATCCAGAGCCGGTGCTTCATCCACTGTGCCACCTAGCTGCCCCCTGTGGTATATTATTGTGATGAAATACTATTGTGCTACAAAAATGACCCAAAGGATGATTTCAAGAAAACTTGGGAATGAACTTATGCAAAGTAAAGTGAGCAGAACTAGGAGAACATTGTATACAATAACAGCAATACTATAATGATTATCAACTGTGAAAAACTTAGCTTCTCTACTCAAGACAATGATCCAAGGCAATTCCAAAGGACTCATGATGAAAAATGACAAAACTGATGAACTCTGAGTGCAGATTGAAGCATACTTTTTCACTTTCTCTATTTTTCCTTAGCTTTTGTTTGTGTTTTTTTGTAACATGGCTAATATGGTGGGGGTTTTTTTTTTATGGGGCAATGGGGGTTAAGTGACTTGCTCAGGGTCACACAGCTAGTAAGTACTAAGTGTCTGAGGCCGGATTTGAACTCAGGTACTCCTGAATTCAGGGTCAGTGCTTTATCCATTGTACCACCTAGCTGCCCCAACTCTTATTTATTTATTTATCTTTTTGGTGAGGCAGTTGGGGTTAAGTGACTTGCCCAGAGTCACACAAGCTAGTAAGCGTTAAGTGTCTCGAGGCCGGATTTTGAACTCAGGTCCTCCTGAATCCAGGCTGGTGCTCTATCACTGTGCCACCTAGCTGCCCCTAACATGGCTAATATGGAAATTATGTTTCACATAACTTCACAGGTATAATTAATATCATATTGCTTGCCTTCTCAAGGGATGGGGGATGAAGTGAGAGGGAGGGACAGAACTTGAACACAAAATGTTAAAAAAATAAAGGTAGAAAAATTTAAATGTAATTGGGAATATTTAACAAAATAAATAAAAATATATTTTAAAACTCAGTTCAGGGGCAGCTAGGTGGCACAGTGGATAAAACACCAGCCCTGGATTCAGGAGGACCTGAGTTCAAATCTGATCTCAGACAGTTGACACTTAGTAGCTGTGTGACCCTGGGCAAGTCACTTAACCCTCACTGCCCCGCAAAAAAATACCAACCCCCCCAAAACCCCCTCAGCTCAAGGTAAGTTTTTAACCTTCCATATGAACATTTTTCTGAACCCCTCTCACCATCTTTTAGTGTTCTTCCTCCTCAAACTGCCTTGTATTCATTTTGTATAAATTCTGTATATATGTAGCTATAATGTTCTGGGCACTGCGAAAAGCATTAGAGATACAAAAATAATTTATTTTAAAAAATAGTTCCCTTTCTCAAAAGCTCACATTCTAATGGGATTGTGGAGAGGGTGAAGGATATAACATGTACACATATGAATATATATGGAATATGTACAAAATGAACACATGGTACTTTGGGGAGGGGATCACTGGGAAGACTAGGAAAAACTTTACAAAGAAGGAAATACTTGAACTTTTTTTGTGGGGCAATGGGAGTTAAGTGACTTGTCCAAAGTCACACAGCTAGTAAGTGTCAAGTGTGTGAGGCCGGATTTGAACTCAGGTCCTCCTGAATCCAGGTCTGGTGCTTTATCCACTGTGCCACCTAGCTGCCCCCATTACTTGAACATTCTTAAATAGGTAACTGGAGATTTCAAGATGTAATAAGGGAGCAAGCATATTTAAGGAATGTGGGATGGCCAACATAAAGGCCTAGAGAGGAGAGATGGACATGTGTATGCAGAAAAGTATGGCTACTTAGCATAGGAGGCAAGTCAAAGTAAGAAGCCTGGAAGTCTAGGAAAGTGCCTAGACATAAAAATCTTTGAGTGCCAAAGACAGGAGTTTATATTGCCTTTGTGAGGGAAAAGGAAGCCACTGGAATTTGTTGAGTGGGTCAGTGTGGGATCACTAAATCTTCATTGTAGGAGAATTACTTTGGGAGCTGAGTGGAAGAAAGGAATTTTAACTATGTGCCAGGCATTGTGTTAAGTACTTTACAAATATTATCTCACTTGATCTCACAACAACCTTGGAAAATAGGTGCTATTTATCCCCAATTTACATTTGAGAAAACTTAGGCAGATAAAGGTTTAGTGACTTACCCAGGGTTACACAGCTAGGAAATGTCTGAAGGTGGATTTGAACTCAAGTCTTCCTGACTCCAGGCTCAGCACTCTATGCCAACTAGCTGCTTCTAGGTGGAGGCTGAAATGGAGTGGGAAGAGGCTTGAGGTAGAGAGAACAAAAAGGAAAGTATAACATTATCTAGGTTAGATGTGATAAGGGCCAGTACCATGGTGGTGGTCTTGTGAATGGAGAAGAAGGAATGTGCCAGATTCAAGATGTGTTAGAGAGGTAAACAAATGATAAGATTTGTTAACTGATTTGTTAGGTGGGATGAGTGAGGAGTCAGGAGACACTGAATTAGGTTGACTGGAAGGATGGTGATGCCTTCAAAAGAAATAGAGAAGTTTGTACATATTGTCACCCCCCATTAAAATGTAAGCTCTTGGGAGCAGGGTGTTTCCACTTTTATTTTTGTGTCCTTATTGCTTAGCAAAGCAGCAGGCACACAGGAGGTGCTTAATAAATGCTGAATGATTGATTCTTTACAACCACCCTGTAAAACAGGCTGGTAGTACAAGGATTGTTATTCCTGTTTTATAAGTGAATTGAGCTTCAGAGAAGTGAAATGACTTTCTTAAGGTCATACAAGCTAAGTGGAGTCAGAACAGGAAGTCAGGTCTTTTAATCCACAAGCTCCCACAGGAAGAGAACAGGGAAAAGCTTGGTGTTTGAAGAGGTCCTGGGAAAGAACTATGAAGATAAAGCAAATGTAATCCTTTCCCTTGTTACAGAGCAAAGTTAATTGGATCTGGGCTCCTGATGTGAGTCATTGCCTTGTTCTGGGTTTGTATTGTTTTGTTTTTAGGTTGTGCAGAATCTGTCCTAATTTACAGGATTTGGGGGGAACTTGGAAGGAAGAGAGGATCCCTCCCTCCCCCTGACAAGCTCCTGTTGTGTTCAATTGTGCAGTGTCCATAGACCGACAGCCAGTTTTAATTAGATGATGTTCATTATCAAACATGGTGGCAATTGCTGGACAGCTCTAGCCCAGCCCCACAGAGCCTGCATAGCTACTTGCACCACGTTGGGAAACATGTTAATCTACTCAATTTGGAGGTGGGAGTATCTCAGAGTTCTTCAAATACGACCCTCTCATTTAACAAATGAGGAAACTGAGGCTAGAGAAGGGAAGTCTTTTGCTCAAAGTCACCCAAGGTAGTACACGCCAGAGCTGACATGGATTTAATCTCAGGTTTCTGATTTTGAATCCTATGCTTTTTCCATTATACTGACTGGCTCCTTTCTGAATCAAAGCTCCTTTGCCTTGGCTCCTGGTTTTCTGATCCTGGATGACTTCCTTCTAACGTAGGGAGAAAAATCAATTGATAAGGACTTCCTTAATAGCAACCCATCTATCAGCTTTCAACTCATTTGTTACTCTGCCTACATCACTGGCCTCATGGTCCATCTTAAACAAGTCCCTTTTCTCTTCCTGAGCTTCAGTTTCCACCACCACAAAATTGCCCTGTCTTTCTCAAGAATTGGTGTGAAGTAAAGAATATGAAAAACTTTGAAGCAAGTTTGAAGCATTGCACCAATTAACATTATGGTCACCGTTTTAGCACAATCATTTAATAACAACTCCTTATGGGTCAATGGTATGACAGGGCAGTCAAGGAAGTGAACATGATCCTAGGCT
Organism: Dromiciops gliroides; assembly: GCF_019393635.1. Taxonomy (NCBI): domain Eukaryota; kingdom Metazoa; phylum Chordata; class Mammalia; order Microbiotheria; family Microbiotheriidae; genus Dromiciops; species Dromiciops gliroides. The sequence goes on from NC_057864.1 coordinate 28,432,594, forward strand.
GCTTGAAGAAGCATAACTTCCAGGAAAGTAGAGAGTGGAGGCAATCTTGCTTTTCTCTTCCCTGGTCAGGCCACATCTAGAGTATCATGTTCGATTCCAGGTGGTGCTTTGCAAAGGATGAGGCATTCCTGGGATCGATTGATTTCCTTCTCACCTCTGCCTTATAGAAGCCCTAGCTTCCTTCAAAGCTCACTTTAAGTGATGCCACCTAAATGAGGCTTTTCCTGATGCCCCCAGCAGCTAGGGTTTACATTGCTCAAAAGATTGCCTTCAGTTTATTTTATATTTATTTATGTGGACAGATAATCTCTCCCAATAGAATGTAAATTCCTTGATGCCAGTCTATATCATTTGTCTTTGTATCACTACCACCTGGCACGGCAAGTGTCACAAGGTACTCAGTCAACTAGCATTTATTCAGCATCTACTATGTGCCAGGCACTGTGTAAAGTGCTAAGGATACAAAAAGACAAAAAATAGTCTTTGCTCTCAAGGAGCTTATGGTCTAGGGACGAACAATATATAGACAGGCCAAATTGAGAAGGTACTAAGATTAAAGAGGACTGGGAGAAGCTTCTTGCAGAAGGTAAGATTTAACTGAGATTTGAAGGAAGCTGGGGAAGGTGGGAGGTGGCAATGAGGAAGAAGATCATTCCAGGTATGGTGGACAGCTAGTAAAAAAGTACTTGGGCCAGTTTTAAACACTATGATTTTTTCAAAGTAAACACTGGGCTCCTCAGCACACAAATAAGAGCATCAAGAGGGTGCCTTTATGAGAGAGGCAGGGGCTGGGCCAGGTGCTGGCTTGGCTCTTGGACAGTGAACAGCTCCGATCTGAATCTGAAGTAGGAACTGAATAAATGATTGTTGGGTGATAAGTGAGAGAGAGAAGTGAGAGAGAGAGAAAGTGAGAGAGAGAGAGAGAGATGAGAGAGAGAGAGAGAGAGAGAGAGAGAGAGAGAGAGGAGAGAGGGAGAGGAGAATGATTAGAAGGGTCCTAAGCTCTTGCCATGTAAGAATTTGTTTGATGAACTGGCAATGTTGAACTTTCAGAAGAGGAGACTTAGGGAGGATGATATCTATCTTCAAACACTTAAAGAATTTATTATGAGGAAGCACCCTTTGCTGATGCCAAGAGAACTAAAAGAAGGTCCTACACATCTAGTGGATCCCCAGTGGTGGACAGAGACAAGTGTTCTCAGAAAGACAGGGAATTATGGATTTTGATTTGAATCAATAACAGGGGGATGCCTACAGCAGTGAAATCCTGGGTTTATCCAAGTGCTGGAGAAATCACACAATAAGGAGGATGAGGCTTCTTCTGCTTGTCCCCAAAGGGCAGAACTCAAAGCAGTGGGTGACCTCACACTGCCATTTTGCGAGAACAGAGTGTGGGACTCTCCTCACAGTACCTAGAGTTTGAAAAGAACTAAGAGACCATCTGGCCCAACCTTCTTTTTTGGTGAGGCAATTGGGGTTAAGTGATTTGCCCAGGGTTTCGAACAGCTAGTAAGTGTCAAGTATCTGAGGCTGTATTTGAACTCAGGTCCTCCTGACTCCAGGGCCAGTGCCTCTATCCACTGTGCCACCTAGTTGCCCCCCCAACCTCTTTTTAGAGAGGATAAAAATTCCCACATATAAAAACTAGAGAAAGGAAGAGATTTGGTCAAAGGTCACATAAAGTAGTAATTATCTGCAGTTTTAAGACTCCTTATTTCAGGACCAGTGCCCTGTCCACTCCCACTCTTCCTCAGCTCCCCCCCATTCCATACCCACCCTTGTCTTTTCATTTCCCTTTCCTTGACTAACTATGGCACTATTTAAAATGGTCACACATCTTCATCACTTCCATACTCCCACAATAATAATACCTCATGTGTAGGGAAGACCCTAGGACCTGATTCTTGAACTCAAGTAATGGAAACCTTTTCTTTTCAATATTCTCAGCAGCCTTCAGCTGCCTGAGAAGAAGAGACAGGCTACTGAATGCTTCAGACACAAAATAAATAGGAACAACATGCCACTTTTGTATGACACTGTGTGCTCTTTGAATCCTCTTCACATTCATTAGTTGAATCCTTACAAGAGCCCCAGGAAGGAGGCAGGACAAGCGGATAGTTCTTATCTGACAATTAGGGAAACTGAAGCTGAGAGAAGGGAAGAGACTTGACCAAGGTTATACAGCCAGATAGACACAGAGCAGGATTAGGACCCATATTTTCTGACCTCTGGCCCAGGGGTTTCTCCCCTGCTGTGATTCTGCTTGTCACTCTGATTCACCCCCACCCCTGAACATGGAGGTTGTACCACCATTTTCTTCTCCACAGGCATAGGTCTTTATCAGCACCATGGACAGCTCCTGCATGTCGCCCTGTTTACACTGAGCAAAGCTCTCCGCTTCACCTACTCCTCCCTGCTCTTTCTCTGTCTTCCTCTCTTCTTCCTCCTACTCCTCATTCTCTCTTCTCCCTTAACACCACACCCATTCCACCACAAGGAGATATTTCCAATAAAGAATCCCGGGAGAGGTAAGCCCTGTTCTGGCCTCAGCAGAGGTGGATCTCTCTCCACCTCCCCTTCTCCCCCTTTCCCTTCCACTTCCTATCCCCTCTCCCTCCTGTTCTTTCTTCATTCCTTTCCCCCCTCTTTCCCCCCTCGCCTGACTCCTCTTTCTCTCTGGAGAAAAATTCCTCCTCATTTACCAGGCAGACAGGGATTGGCCTTAAATTCAATTTAGGATTGCTCTAAACAGACAAACAAGAAATCCAACAGCACAATGCACAAGAGTTTGAAAGCCTTAGGTTCTGTTATTCTGGTGAAAAGTCTAATTGTGGCTCAGGATTCCAGGAGTCTCTTAATTCCACTCCCTAAAGTCTTTTCAACTCTGCAAACCCTAATTGTAAGAGAAATAGGAAGCCATGTTTGGATTTTTGATATTACTAATAAAGACATTTGATTTTTTATCCATTATGGTAGATTGAGAGTCAGAGGAACTTAAATTCCACATCTTCTATTTTCTATGCCGTGTGACCTTGGGAAAGTAATTTTCTCTTTCTGGGGCCTCAGTTTCTTCATCTGTTAAAATGAGTCAGCTGGGTAGTACAGTGAATAGAGTGAACAAACACTAGGCCTAGAGTTAGGAGGACTGTGGCTTCAGACACAGTTGTGTGATCTTGGGCAAATCATTTGACATTTGTCTGCCTCAATTTCCTTTACCATAAAATGGAGATTTATAATAGCACCTATCTCCCAGGGTTGTTGTGAGGATCAAATGAGATAATATTTGTAAAGCGCTTAGCACAGTGCCTGACACATAGTAAGTACTTAATCAATACTCTTTTCCTTCCTTCCTTCCTATATTCTGGCTCTAAATCTATGATCCTGTGACTGTCTTCTTTCTGGGAGCCACTTTGCAGCCATCTTGTTTGTTTATCAAAGAAACAGAGACAGTCAAATGTCAGGTTCTCAGGTCACAAAGGTGGGCAGAGGGACATGATGGGTGTGATGGTGATGTCTGAGGACATTTCATTTCACCAAATGAGATTATTCACGAGACTCACAAACCCCTCTCCATAAGAGCAGGAAAATGCTGACCAAGCACCGACCCTTGAAATGACTGCTTGTTTGAATACACATAGGATAATGATGATACCAACACTAGCACACAGAAGGCTAACCTCTCAGTCAAAAGACTTGTGTTCAAATCTGGGTTCTGCTATTTACTGACCTGCATCCCTTTGGGGCAAGTTCTCTTTCCTTTCTAATCCTTTTTTGAAAAATAGAGGAGGAGGGTGCTTGAACTGAGGAAAGTGCTTTGTGAATGGAAGACCTTACAGGACCATAAGTTGGCTGCATTATTTTTATAGCTCTTTGTGACTTAGGAAGTCCTTCATGACCTTGTTCTTATCTGGGAATCCTATCACCAGATCTCAAAGTCTTGTCTTCATTTGACAGATGAGGAAGTGGAAATTTAGAGATGTGAAGGGACCGGCCCAAGTACACGTAGTTAGAACATAGTGGATCTTGATTTTGAACCTACTTCCTCTCACTCCAAACCCAGCGTGCCCTTACCACTATCCCAAGTTAACTCCTTTGGGCACCCTCAATGGCTCTGTAGTCTAGGTAGGACAAGTGGAATTTGATATCCTCCTTTTACAGATGAGGAAACTGAGGTCTCCAAGAGCAGAAATTGTTTGCCCAAGGTTCATGGCTCATATATGGCAGATTAGGTCTTGAACTCTGATCTCCTGACTCCCAACCCAGTGCTCTTGCCTCTGCTGATTTTGGTGGCATTGGGGGGAGGGGGAAGTTTTATATCTGGTATAAATTAGAGGCAGTGAGATGAGGTAGAAAGAGAGCTGAATTTGGTCCTGAATCCCAGCTGTACCCCTGGGTCACCTGTGTGACCTTGGATAAATCTCTTTTACTCATTTGGCCTCAGTTTCCTCTTTTGTAAAATCATGTGGTAGGACCAGATGATCTCTAAGGTCCTGCTGCAAATGCTATGATCTGCTATTCCTCACACCCCCACCTCCAGTCACTCCCTGTTCCCTCTCACAGGTCTGGGGGGTGGGACATGGAGGAATCATCAGTAGGAGCATCTGTGAAGGGAGGCCAAGACAGCCCCTGGCCATAGCAGCTCCATCTTGCTAGTCACAGCACAGCACCCAGCTGGCCATTGGAACTTTCCAGAAATATTGCACTGCGGTGGTTTTGGAGCTGCTATGCTAATGGAATCAGGAAAAATCAATTGTCCTTAAGGACTGGGGGAATGAGATGTGTCGTAAATGCCAGGGGATGAATGATTGGTCGATTGTGAGGATGGTGATTCAAACGCAGCTCATCTCTGCATTATCCTGATGGATGTTTATGGCCTGCCTCCCAGCCCCCTCCCTCCCTTCCCTTCTCCTCAGAGCCAGCCAGGGAAGAAGGTTTATAGCTTACAGCTTTTCAGCTGATTGAATGCAGCTGGCATTGCTGCAGCCCAGAACAAATAGGTCCTTTTCCTTCACGGCCTGGAAAAGTAGATGGAAGAAATCACACAGCAACATTTCTGCAACCAAAGCATCCTTCAAACATGCAGATATTTCCCGAAATGACTCTGCTTCAGTCCTCCACTGCCCATAATGGTAGCATTGGAAGGGAGGGTGAAGACCCTGCCGCAGAGACTCTGGGAACAAACGTTCCACTTTTGTATTCTCCTCACCAAGAAAGCTAACGAAGCTGTTTCATTAGCATTCACTTGGGCCCCCTGTAATTTTCTCCTCACTGTTAATGAAAACCAACCACCCACCAGCTGAAAATCTGCCCGTCAGACGGCTGGAGCTGAGGTTGTCTTGAGCAGATCTGCCTGTTTTGGGATAGTCTGACTGCATTCCCATGGCCATGGGGGGAAACTGGTTCAGCTCAAGTGATCAGAGGCCCAGGGGTCTGGAGGACAAACCTGGAGTAAATTTTAAGGCTGTTTTAGATGTGATAGCATATTGCTTGTGATCAACTTTCCAGTGGCTGGTTTTGCCAACGTGAACAGAGATTTCATTTGGGGATAATTCTCCCATGGGCCCATTGCCCTTTCTCCCCATCTTCTAAAGAAACTGATAAAACATTGAAGTCATGGAACTGTAGAAGAAGGTGAGGGTTGGAAGGCACCCCAGAGGCAATCAAATCTGACCACTACCTGAGACTTTAATCTCTTCTACGATTTCCCCCAACAAATGACCATCTAGGTTTGTCTGCCCTGAGAAACCTCAGCCTTCTAAAAGGTCTGGCAATGAGGTCATACAAGTCTCCAGTTTAAGGTTTTGGGTTTTTTTAAACTTAGGAAATAAAAGATTAGGGGATAGGGCATAGTTGCTGTTTTCAAATATTGGAAAATATTGAATGTGGTAGAAAGACACGTCTACTTGTTCTGCTTAGTCTCGGGGGCAGAACTAGAAATATGAGAGTGGAAGGTGGGGGGAGGAAGTTACAGGAAATCAGAATTCAGCTCAATATACTGAAAAAATGTCCTAACAATCAGGATTGCCTTGCATAGATCAGGCTGCCTTGTGAATGAATGAGCATCATTGCAGGTCCAGCTTTCAATGCTCCAAGAGACTGGGATTTGTACCCTGGCCTCATATGTAAGGCTTCATCCTTCTCTGTGGCTCCTCAGTCCAAAGTGGTGGTTCAGCGTACACTGTGCCCTCCCCCCCAACCAAGACACAGTCCATTTAAAGGTTTTTAACTTTATGGATGCATTTTTTATCTCCTTTCTCACTTGACCTTCATATTATCTCTGTAAGGGATTGTGAGTCTTCCCATTCTTCCCATCCCCAGGAATTAAAGAATGTGTTGCCCAGAGAAGAGAATTCAGTTCAATTAAACCAATATTTGTTATGTACCTGCTATTTTGGAGATGCTCTGCTAGGCACCAGGGATACAAAGACAGGAACCAAAATGGTCCCCACCCTCAATGATCATTCTTCCTTCTGGGGGAAATATCTCAGGAAGGAGCCAAAACAATGGAAGGAGTGAATGTTGACCCAGCCGACTCATGGAGATGGGATCTAAGAAGGGGACCCACCATATACAAGGGAACTTTGGTAAGAGATGACATCAGCCTGAGTTTAGGGGGGTGGTAATGAGCCATTCTGGAGAGACTATAGAGTGCATGGAGGGAAGTGATGTGAGAGAAGTCTACAAAAGGGTAGGGAACCTGATAAATACCAGCAGCTGTGGAGTGGGTTTTGCATCTTAAAGGCTTTTGTATCCAGGGATTCACTAAAGGCTTTAGAACAGATTAATGTACTGGTCAGACCAATATCCTAGCTGGCACAGTAGCTAGAGTGCTGGATTTGGAGTTGGCAAGATCTGGATTCAAATCCTGCCTCAGATACCATCTGTTTGACTTTGGGTAAGTCCCTTGACTTCTCACAGGCCTCAGTTCCTTCTCTGTAAATGGAAATGAAAGTAATAGCACCTACTTCAAAGGGTTGTTTTGAGGATTAGATGAGCTAACCCATGTGAAGCTCTTTGCAAACCTTAAAGCAATCTGTAACCATTGGCTGCTAGTGCTTACCACCATCATCATCACCACCACCACTTGGGTAGCTGTGCGGAGTATGGATTATGGAGTGGAGTTCAAGTCCTGAGTCTAACACATATTGACTATGTGACCCTGGGCAAGTCCCTTCACCTCTGAGTCTCCTACACTATTAGTTCATTATAAGGATGAAATCTCAAGTCTGGATCAAAAAAGGGGGTGTGGGTGTCTAGGGAGGAGAGGACAAGTCTTGATATCTGCCACCCTTCCAGCTCTGACACGAGGCTTTCGTTGGGTTCTTTGGTCCAGTTCAAAGAGTAGAAAAGAACTTCTCCATTGATTGACTTGAGCTGTCATCAGGTTCTGAGCAATGGCAGATGTGGGTGATGGGGAGGGGCTGGGGAGAAGGAAGGGGGAAGTAGAGAATACCGACAGTGACACTTTCAGACATTCTAGCGCTGGCACCCTCCTCATCTGTCAGTAGCTTCGTCCTGATTTAACGGAAAGGCAGGCAGAGTTCCCAGAGTTGGGCACTGACTTTTCCTGTATCCAGTGAGTCATCAGCAACTACTCTGGGCCAAAAGCCTAGACTGGCACCTTCCTCGGTGTACCCTGGAGTCCTCTGGATCTTCCAAAGCTCTTAAATTCTTGACGGGGTGGGGTTCTTAGGAACTTGGGCTTGGAAGTTTGGTGGTGTGATGGCTTCTACCTTTGGGCTCCAGAATTAGAATCCAGAATTCCAACACTTTTCCATTCCACAGGAGAATTGGGCCCCAGAAACTAGAACTTGGAGTGTTGCCACTTCTTTGTTTTAAAATACCTCAGGATAGGGGCAGCTAGATGGCGCAGTGGATAGAGCACCGGCCCTGGATTCAGGAGTACCTGAGTTCAAATCCGACCTCAGACACTTAAAACTTACTAGATGTGTGACCCTGGGCAAGTCACTTAACCTCAATTGCCCCGCAAAATAAAACAAAAACAACAAAAAAATACCTCAGGATTTAGACGCTACAGCCCAGAACTCCACATCTTTTAAGATCTGCAGGGGTAGGGGCTCTAGAAGAAGATACAATACTAATACTAATACTACTAATAATAATAAACATTTATACAACATTGCCTTAAAGTTCACATGGAGATACCGTATTATCTTATTTGACCCCCACAATAATCCCATGTGACAGGTATGATTATTACCCTCATTTTACAGATGAAGAAACTGAGGATGGAAAAGGTTAGGTGGCAGGAAGTCAGGTGACAAGGGATAGAGAACTGGACCTGGAATTCAAATATGGCCTCAGACACTTACTACCTATGTGACCCTGGGTGAGTCACTTAACTGCTGCCTGCCTCAGTTTCTTCATCTGTAAAATGGGAATGATAATAATAGCCCCTGCTTCCTAGGGCTATTGTAAAGGATCATTTGTAAAATGCTTAGCAAACCTTACAGCACTATATAAATGCTAGCTATTAGTATTGAGTACTCAAGGTCATACAGCTAGTAAATGTAGTTGAGACAGGATTTGATGGGAGGCCTTTCTGATTCTAATCCTAGTGTTGTATCCGCTGTACCACCTGATTGAATAATGGCTTCTCAATGTAAAGACCACAACCCTCCAGGGAGTCCTTCCTATTCTCTTTCTGAGCTAAGATCAGGCGAGATGGTAGGAAGTCTGGCTGGGCCAGGCCCAGACATCTCAGAGATCGGAGGAGGCCTCTGAATTGGTCCTTTAACCCAATGGGGTCCATGACCTTTGGAGGGAATCTGGTTTTGGGGACTCTCTCTCAGATCCCACCAGAACCCAAACATGGGATGATGGAGTTTTCTACATTTTATATTCTATCATGGATCCTTGGATGAGGCTGGGATGTGGGGGAGGGACAGGGTAAATTTGGGAGGCGGGGAAACTGAGGCATATACATTTACACCCTCATTCAAACATTTAACGAATGAATGGCCCTATATGAAGGGAAAACCACAGGGGAATAAATCCCGTTCTCTGTATTGAGCTCATAGTCTTTTAGGGGCTATAAAGCAGGGACACTTATAGAATCTGGGCTTGGATGATCAGGACCTCAAGATGGGTGGGGCCAAATTGCCAGAGAGCGGGGGGGGGGGGGGGGGGGGAACAGAGAAGAACAGAAAGAACTTCCTCAAAATCAGAGTTTTCTAGTAGTGGACTAACCTGCTGTGCAGGTAGTGAGCTCTTTGTTCCTAGAGGTATGAGACAGAGGCTGGATGATTATTTACTGGGGAGGGTGTTAAAGAAGGGAGTAATGCATTGGTCATACAGTTGGAATGGATAACTTCTAAGATCCCTTCTAACTCTGAGGTGCCATGATTAGGTGCGTATGAGTCTTGGGTTCAGTCCTGACACATAATCTTTGTGTTACCTTGAGCAAGTGTATTTCCCTTTCTGTGTTCTCATTTCCTCCAGCTCCATAATGAGGATAACAATGCTTGCCTTACTTGCCTTCCCACCCCTTCTCCCACTAGGCTTAATGTGGGGAAAGCCCATTGTAAAACGAAGTGCTCTATTATGTGATCTCAGAAGGTACCTTGTGGAGGCATCTGATCTAATACACCATTGAGCAGGAATCTATCATAAGAAGTCATTCAGCCCCTACTTGAGTGTTTAATGTTGGAGAACTCACTACCACTCATGGCAACTCTTTCCATTCGGAGACAGGGCTAATTGTTTTTCCTCACGTTGAGCCAAGATCTGGCTCTCTGCCACTTCATCCTACTAATCCTACTTTTGTCTACCAGGGTCAAACAGATCACATCACAGAATCTTAGGGTTGGGAGAACCCCAAGGGTACATGGATCTGGCCAAACCACACACCTGAACAGCATCCCCAACAAGTGGTCATTCAGCTTCTTCTTAAAGACCTTTAGCAATGAGGGATTTCCTACCTCTTTAGGTAGCTCATTCCTCAAAGGGACAGCTCTCACTTACACTGGTCTCTTTGCGACTCCCCTTCCCCCACCATACCCCCATCTGTCCTGTTTGTCCTCAGGATTCTAGATTCAAGAATCTAGAAAACATGGAATATATATATATATGTATGTATGTATGTATGTATGTATGTATGTATGTATATGGAAAATGTGTTGGAAATTAGTGAGAACCTAGTGAGATTCTAGAATCTAGAATCTCACTAGATTCTTACTCATCTTTTCCAATATGTTCACAAATTTAGCATGTGCTATTTTCTCCAAATCCTTTCCTAAAATCTGTGTAAACTATGCTGATAGCTTTCCCCTCATCTACTCATTTAGTAACCCTGTCACATTAGGAAATCTGGCTAGACTGGCACAACCTGTGCTTGATGAAGCCAGGCTGACTCTAACAGCCCTTTGAATCCATCAAGACTGTGATCACGTCCCTCCAAGCTTCAAATACTCTAATCCTTATCTAGTTATTTCACTTTTATGGGTCTCAGTTTTCTCATCTGTACCGTGAAGATGATGGTAATGCTTTTACTACCTGTCTCACAGATGGGAAAAAACACCTAAAACATGAACCCCAGTATCGACCTCAGCTAATAATAAAAAGAGTCCCAATGCTCCAGTGATGGTTTAGGATGCCAAAATCCCTTTTCCATCCATCTTCTTGTTAGATACTCATAAGTCTTGTGTAGCAGTGATCAGAGAAGAGGAATTAGTCATCATTATTGCCAGTTGTCAGATGGGAAAATTGAGTCCCAGAGAGAGGAAATGATTTCTTCAGGATCCCGCAGCAATCTATACATTCACAGGACTTGGAGATGAAAGAGGACTGACTTCCTCTTTAGTAGATAAGGAAACCGAGGTCCAGAGAAGGGAAGGGGCTTGCTCAGGGTCCTGCAGCAAATGACTAGTAGAATTTGGATTCAAGCCCAGGTGTCCTGGCTCCCAGGCCAGGCTCTTTCTGTGGGGAATGCTGACTGATGCTATTTGCTCCTTGGAACAGGAAAGGCAGGTTTCGGGAGGAGGAGCTGTTGCCAAGCAGGCCCTCATCTTCCTGGCTGAGGGAAAGGGGAAGTGAAGGGGATGACTTGATTAGACCCCATCCATCCCAGGCTGGGCTGGTCTGGTCAGGGCCAGACAAAGGGGCGGCTGGATGAGGGCTCCCTAACCCAATTTGCTTCCCAGAGAAGCCAGCCTGTCTGGCAGAAATAGACGGTAAACCTGCTTCCTCTGCACCAGGGCCCAAGGGAGCTGCCCTCCTGAGGCCGGGCTGGGCTGGCCCGAGCTGCCTCCTAGCACCACAAGTACTTTCTGGGAACTGGTCTCCCAGGGAGGGCACTTAGCCTGGTAATTGGCCAGAAGGCTCATCAGTCATCCAGGGAAAATTGTAGTTCTCCTCTTTAAGAGAGGAGGGAGGGAGGGAGAGAGGGAAGATCTAGAGAGACAGAGAAGAGAGATTGAAAGAATAGTGGGTATGGAAAGAGCTTGAGCCAAGAGTCCAAAGTAATGGGTTCGAATGATAGCTCTGACACCTCCAGAATGAGGAGAATAGGGTATACAATTGAGCTCTTAGCTTCCTCCCAGCTCTGACTTTCCTTAATCTAAGGGCCCTCCCAACAGTGACATTTTCTATTTGCCAGAATTGTCAGTCTATAGGATGGAACTGTGGAATTAGCTCCTAGATGAAATATTCTTTGATTCTGGGGTCTCTGGTGAACTCTTGTCTCCTGGGCCTTTCCCCTCAGTTGCCCCAAGTCAGTCTAAGCTTTAGTTCAATTATCAGGGGAACGAACCTGCTGAAAGAGAAAATCTTGTTTCTCAGAAGTAGGTGCCAACTTTGGGGGGTGGGTGAGTAGGGGCAGTTATCTGCTATTCCCCTCAGCCCCCAGACTTCTTTTGTGTTAACCTAGGAATGGGGGAAAGGGAGATATTTTCTGATACCTTTCTAGTTGTCCTGGTTTTCCCCTTAGGAATATAATGGGGGAGAATCGGGCATGTTCCCTGAGCCTCACTGCTCTGGCCCCAAATGACCCCTCTGTTGACCTGGCCTCAAGCACAGCCAGGGACAGATGAGGCCTTCACCCCGGGGGATTTACAGGCTTGGGTTTTAGGATCAGCCATCCAATACACTTCTAGGAGCCTCTGCTAGTCCCCAGAGAAACCCTTACTCAGCGACTTCCGTCCAAGTTCCCCCAAACCAAGCCAGAAAGTGCATTAGTGTGGGCGGCTGGACACCAGAGGCACTGTGCTCTGACTTTCCATCTGCTTTCCTTAATTAAGATGATGAAAGAAAAGGCAGAAGCCATCAGGGAGGTGCAGGAAGGGATCCATCAGTGAATCACAGGAATGAACTGAATCTTGATGTCAGGGGTGAGGATCCAGCTCCCACCACAGCCTACCCATTCCCCACTTCCAGCTCAGGTCCTAAATGAGCTCCACCCCCAGGTTAGGAGCCACAGACCCTCCCCATCTGCTACATCCAGCATTCATAGCAGTCAGTACTCTTTGTGATAGCCAAGAACAGTAGTAGACAGAGGCGGGGCTTGCCAACCAGGCTATTGCTGAACTAACTGCACCATGGGGATGGGATGGAATATGATTGAGCTATAATGAATGATAGATAGGAGTTCAGAGAAACTTGAGAAAATCTCTATGAACTGAGGCAGAGGGGATCAAGTTTCATGGCTGGAACCATGTTAACTAAAAGGTCTTTGTTGGGACGCAGGCAATACCAGCTCTCCCTTGGACTTTCAATAAAGGTATGTGAAGGGAATTTTCCTCTTCTTCCTCTCCCCAGCAGTCTAGCTGCCTTTTCTGCTTTGTATTTTTTCCTTTAACAGAAGTGATGGATGTTTCTAGCCTTGGTGGCCACCTTATAGACCTTAAGAGGTCTAAAGTCATTGAATTGAGTGGTGGCTGCCCAGCAGGAAGTGTCCCTGCAACTTTAAATCCTTCTTGGAGGAGAAGATGACCACTGCTGGGAGGCTGAGCAATGCACGAATGGTTGGATAGAAGATATGGATCTCCATTTGCTGCTTGGACAGTATAGATTCAAGGTTAATGTATTCAGAAGTCTCACAAATATCCTGGGAGTCTTTATCACTATTAAGAGCCTATTAAGAGTGGTGGCTTATTGTTTCATATTTTAAGTATTAATTCATGCTTATGAATCTTTTGGTGTTTTAAGCATTTCTTTTGGGATGAAGGAAATAAATAGCTTCCCATTAGCTGAATCCACAGTCTATATAATGAGTACCTTTCTAGAAGGAACTCTTATGTTTAACCTTAACCCTAATCCTGTTAATCACTTTTTGGGAGACCTTAGATATTAGTCATAAGTAAGTTTTATGGAAGCGATTTTACTATGGATACTAGTGGGAGTTATCATTAGCCAGATAATTCAAGAAAAAACACAAATCCCTTTTCCTCATGATCAGGCTCTCCCAAAGAGTGAATCTGAGTCTGCCTGAGCAAAGTTATTAGTGCAACCCTTCCCCCAAATTATTATATATTTACTTTATGTTTTGCATTTGCTTAAATGTGAACATTTCCTCCCTCCCCCAACCTACCTAGGATAATGGATTTATAACTGGAAGGGACCTTAGAGATCAGTTCCTTTGTTTTACTGATGAGCAAACTGTAAACTCCTTGAGGGCCGAGTCTGTTTTATTTTTGCTTAAATTTCCAGTACCTAGAAATATTTACTGAATTGACTTGGACTGAGGTCCCTCCAAAAACATTTTCTTCAAGAAGATAGTTGGGGGGGGGCAGCTAGGTAGTAAAGTGGCTAAAGCACTGGCCCTGGATTCAGGAGGACCTGAGTTCAAATCTGCCTTCAGAAACTTGACACTTACTAGCTGTGTGATCCTGCCCCACAAAAAAGAAGATAGTTAGAAGGTATCGAATCATGGTGAGCACCAAGTGTGATCACGAAAATGAAATTGATTATATTTTTAAAAGATAAAGAATGTTTGATTAAGGGGTTTATTTCTAAATCCTTTGTCTACGAACAGCCAAACCACTGATTTGTTAGAGCAAAGATCAAAATCAATTTTTAATTGGAAAAAAAGAACAAAAAACCAGAAAAGAGGCACTTGATTAAGATAACATAAACCTGACTGGCTAAAACAAGCCACTGACATTGGAAAATGGGAAAAAGACAACCTAACAGAAGTGGACATAGACTATTGCCTAAGAAAGTTTAAGCAAGGTAAATCTGTTGCCACAAGAAGGAGACAAAAAAGAGAATTGAAATGACCTAAATCAGTAAACACTTGGTTTCCTTTGCAAGTGGAGAGCTTGGGGAGAAAGGACAATACTGATTTAAAACAAATCCATTTGTTCACACATACACAGTTGAATGAACATGCTTTTGTACCATCTTACAAGGGCAGATTAGCCTATAGGATCATGGCTGTAGAACTGAAAGGGACCTGAGAGGCCATCTCATCCAACCTCCTCAGACATTTACTAGCTGTTTAATCCTGAGGAAATCAATGTTTCTCAGCCTCAGTTTTCACATCTGCAAGATGGATATAATAATAGCACCAACTGGGCAGGGTTATTAAATAGAAATACATTTTGAGTAAAAAAGATGAGGCTTGTTCTTCTCCAAAGGATTAAACTGGGAAAGTGGGTGAAAGCTGAGAGAAAGCCAGATTTCTCTTTATTGGAGGGGGGGAAGTTCCTAATAGTGAGAACTGTCTTATGATGAAAACAGCCTGCTTTGGTGGGTAGTAAGCATGGAAAGGATGGCATGACTCCCACAGACCTGATTCCCCTGCCCCGTCCCCATCCCCCCAAGGGAAAAGTTTCTAGACCTTTCAAATAGAGAAAGAAAGGGAAAAGCACCAAGACTGAGAACTTCTTCCTGCTTCCTGGTGTTGTCCCACTCCTTCCCATTCTAACTCATGCAGGCATTCCCCAAGGCCCTTTTCTCTAATCTCTCACTTGGCAATGATCCTTATGGATGATGGTCCCTTTGGCCTTGACTCTCAAGTCTATATCTCTAGTCTAGACTTCTCTCCCAAACTCTGCCCCCATGTCTCCAGCTACCCAGAGGATACACTTGAAAGCTGGGTGATGTTGGAAAAGTGCTTCCTATCTCTGGGCTTCAGTTTCCCCATTTTTACAGTAATGTTGGACTAGTTGATCTGGGAGTTTAGATGGAAAGGGGTAGTATAGTAGAGCACTGAAACTGAAATCAGGAAGGTCTGGGTTCAAATCCCATCCCAGACTCTTGCCTGTGTGCCCATGGGTGAATTGGGGTGGCTAGGCGGAGAAGTGGATAGAGCACTGGTCCTGGAGTCAGGAGAATCTGAGTTCAAATCCAGTCTCAGACACTTGATGCTTAAATAGCTGTGTGACCCTAGGCAAGTCACTTAACCCCGAATGCCTCAAAACATCTCCAGTTGTCCTAATATATATCTTGTCACTGGACCCAGATGGCTCTGAAGGAGAGAGTGATGTTGGTGAGCTTTCACAGTCCTCCCTCACTTAAATCCCATTCAGTGCAAGTCATGATGTCTGTCATGGTCCTCTTTGAGAATGAAGGACAAATAACATCATTTGTAACAAGGGAATAATAGCTGCACCTACACCGCCCCCCCCCCCCAGGGTTGCTGTGAGGATAAAATAAGATAATATTTATAAATGTTAGCTATTATTATTATATGACCATGATGCCCAGGACTGAATTTGTACCCCTGGTGATTCTGGTCCTTCGGGAGATCTCAGGTGACATCAACACTTGTTTTCTAGGAGTTTCCACACCTGCTGTGTGATCTTGGCTAGGTCACTTCCCCCTCTTTGAGCCTCAGTTCCTTTGGCAAATTTTAGGAGTCAAACTAGATTATCTCAAAGGTCCTTTACAGCTCTGACATGCTAGCTGCGTGATCCAGAGATGATTGCTGCACCTTTCTTTTATTAAGAGGGGGGAAATGAGATAAGATGATCCCCAGAGTCCCTGCCAGCTTTGAATAGTCTATGATTAAGATGAACTTTAATGGAAGGGAAGAGAGGGGTCAAGGCGAGAGCAGATGCTGATGCCCTCATCCTCAAATTGGTTTTGATCCTCTCAGTGTGGAAGAAAAAACCCACACCAGCTGATGGGGGTGGGGGGGGGAGATGAGGGGCTTTAATGACTGCCGATGGTGAATATTAAACAGGAGAAAAGTTGGCAGTATTGAAATGAGGCTCATTAAGAGACACATAAATTAACAGGATTTTTAGATCTGTAGCTTGATGTGAATCCAACAACTGGAATCCTATGCATTTGCAGGAAATTGTTCCCATGATGCCCTCTGGAAAATAGTGGAGGGGGGGGAGGGGAGAGGTTGACCAGGTCAGGATGGCTTAGTGGGGGTGGGGGGGACCCCAGGATGTATCACCACTCCTTCTCACCCTCACCCCTGACAATTCTTCCCAGTAGAATGTAAGCTTTTAAAAAGCAAGGATTGTCTGGCTTTTGTCTGTGCCCCTGATATCTGGTACAGTCGCCAGAACCTTAATACATATTTGTTGATTGATCCCTCTTAGGATTACTAGTGAGATTCCTGGGCATTGTGGCAATGGTGATGATGAGAAGGTAGACATCTCCAATATCTTGGTTTACATGAGCAAGGTGTTATAAGAAAGCTTATCCTGCTTTGAAAATGAGGGAAATGAAGGCAGAGAGAAGGGAAGTTCTATTTTCAAGGTCACCCAGCCAGCAGACAGCCAACCGAAACTCAGAGTTTTTAACTGGAACACAGAACTGAAGTCCCCCAATCAAAGGAGAATCAGTAACTTGAGAAAAAGACTTTGAGAAGTGCTGAGACCTCAGAATGATGTAGGAAGAGTCCTGTGTTCCAGTTAAGAGTTTTGAGTTCTAGAAGTCCTTGGCTCTCAGGCTTGTGCTGTGCCCTCACACACACCTTCTGACTCTGAATCCAGGTCCTAGGGACCTGTTTACCACAACTCCAAATTTGTCCTTTGCCCCTGGAAAACTGAAAGCCTCCAAGAAGAAGTACAATGTAGACAGGATTCCTGTTCAGGCAAGAGTTGGATCTGAAGGTCTCTGACATTCTGTCACTATGATTTCTTTCCAATCCCTCCTTCCCTAGGACATATACAAACAGTGGATAGGATGTAGGATCTGGAGTCAGGAAGATCCAAGTTCAAATCCAGCCTCAGACACTTACTAGCAGTGTGACCCTTGGAAAGTCACCTAACCTCTGTTCATTTCAGTTTCCTCACCTGTAAAACAGTAATAGCAATTACCTCAATGTTGCAAGGATCAAATAAGATAATATTTCTAAAAGTGCTTGGCGCAGTACCTAGCACATAGCAGACAATATATAAATGCTTATTCCTTCCCTTACTCCTTTTTTCCCTTATCATTCAGACTTTCTATATTCCAGCCTGCTATCCTAGCCCCCAAAGTCCCCTTCAAACCCCAACTGCAATGCAGGGGCAACCTCCTCTTAGCACATGTCAACCAGTGTTAAGCTTTAAGGTTACATTTTGAGGCTACCTTCCCTTTATCTCTTAGCAGTAGCTATAATTCTTCATTATTAGTCTTTTCCCCCAAGGCACCTTTCATCACACCAGTTTCCTCACCTCTGCCCTGCTTGCAGATAAGCAGTTATCCAGTGGAATACCCATACCTTCCACCGGCAAGCAATGTGTAGAGAAGGCAGAGGAGGGTTCTGAAATTCCCATAAGTCATCAGGCTTAAAGACTCTGAGTCTGGACCTCAATCATTTCTTCTATAAATCGGAGTCAAACTAAACATTGATCTCCAAGGTCTCTTACAGTTCTAGCTATGTGATCATCTCTTCCATCTCATGCTCATCTCTCTCCTTCACCCCTCACATCCAGTCTGTGGCCAAGTCTACTTGATTCTACTTCCACAAAATCTCTTTCACCCACCATCTCCTCTCTGTTGCCTTGGCTCCCACTCCAGGACAGGTCCTCATTTCCATACACCTGGACTATTGCTCTTGCAATAATCCTGCCTTCTAACTTGCCTTCCTGTTTCCCTCCCCTTTCCCTTTCATGCTTCACATTATTGAAAAAAACCCATCTGCCTAATTTGTCTTTTTAGTATTTTATTATTTTCCAGTTACATATAAGGATAGTTTTCTACATTTGTTTTCA
This sequence comes from Dromiciops gliroides, assembly GCF_019393635.1. Taxonomy (NCBI): domain Eukaryota; kingdom Metazoa; phylum Chordata; class Mammalia; order Microbiotheria; family Microbiotheriidae; genus Dromiciops; species Dromiciops gliroides. The sequence continues at coordinate 28,450,710 of NC_057864.1, forward strand.
CAGGATTTTTAGTTCCCCAATTTTTTTTCTCCCACTCTCCCTTCCCTCCCTCCTCCCCAAGACAAAAAGCAGTCTGATATAGGTTCTATCTGTATGATCACATTAAGCACACTTGTACATTCCTAATACATGTCTATGCTATCCCACTGCTAACTAACCTTTGGTGGCTCTCCATTGCCTGTAAAATAAAATATAAACTCCCTAGCCCAGCATTACCCTTAGACCCTTCACAATCTGGCTAAAATGAAATTCCTTGGCCTCAAGGAGCTTATTTGTCACAGGAGGGATACAAGAGGCAAAAAGATAAGTAAATACAGAGCATGTTTTTGTCGTTCAGTAATGTCTGACTCTTCATGACCCCACTTGGGGTTTTCTTGGCAAAGATAGTGGAGTGGTTTGCCATTTTCTTCTCCAATATATAAAATAACATTTAACCGCTAAGTAGTATTGACAGTCACTCCCCAGATAATCTGTTCAACAGAAAGTATCTGGAGACCCTCAGGAGCTCCATGCTCACCAAGGGGTTTTCCACCCCTCCCACTGAGCAGAAGTGTTGACTAAGTTCCATCTTTCAGCTCTGCCTATCTCCACAAGATATCCTTGACCCAGTGAAGATATGTGAATTTATGAGTTTACTGAACAAAAATCAGCTCTGAGCTCCCAACTACTGGTTAAAACCCACTGCCTTCTTAAATTTAGTGTATTTCATTAAACCTCAGTCACATGACAAATGCCTCTCAGAAAAAGACAATCCTACTTAGATTCTATATGTAGCATATTTATTGGGCAGACCATTGATAAGCAAATGAACAGTACATAATAACAAGAGAACTATATGTAATAAATGCCTACCAAGCAGTTGCAGGCCCATTGCTTTCCTATATCAGTAGTGTCCCCAAGACAGATGATCTATCTGGACCCCAAAGTTCTAGTAAATATGAAGTTTGAAACTTCCACAAGGCAGCAAAGAAGTATAAAAAATGGTTTCCACAGGTGGTTTCAGTCATCTTCACAACAGGATTGGTCATAAGATGTAGATGCAGAAACTCTAGACTGATATGTTGGCCTGGGGTATGGAACCTTGGATCTGATGTGAATGGTCTCAGTGGTATAGTCACTGGCAGGGATCTCTGACCCATTCTCACCTTGGAAAATGGGCCATGAGAAGGATGAGTAAAACCAGCAGCCAGGTCCTAGAAAGGAGCTTAGTCACTGCTATTATTGCCCTGCTGTCCCTCTTCCTAACTTAGAGCTCACATCCCTGTGCAATAGCTGTGCCACGTCACTTCCACTCCCCAGTCCAAAGCCCCCCGTGTTCTCAGGAGTGGGCAGAATCTGCAAAGTGATATAAAAAGGCCAGAGAACAGCTGTGGGGATCAGGAAAGGTCTCATTGCTAAAGGAGGTGACTTATCCCCCTGATTAGAAAGCACGCTCTTTGCAACTAGGCACTGTGCTGCTTTTCATTTTTGCATCAGCAGTTCTGGGCAGAGGGCTCTAGGAATTTCTGCTGTTTTGTGCATGAATAATAACTCACATTTCTATGGCACTTTAAGGTGGACAAAATACTTTGATCTGGAAGCCCAGTGATGGAGGCATTACCTCCATCTGAAAGGCAGAGCATTGATCTATGGGAAAGGAAGATGGAAGTTGGGGCCAATAGCTAGAACAAGGGTACCAGCTTCTCTCCCACTCAAAGGCTGTCAGAAGAGGGAGTTGAATATATGCCTACTGACTCAAGAGAACTGGATATATGCCTACAAACTCAAGGGTCCACGTTCTTCTCATTATGCCAGAAAAAGCATTATTCCTGAAGTGCCCCTCCCACTGCCAACACCTCTGACTGATGTCATGTTTTATGGCTTATCCAGCATGCTTTGGGGAGTGAGAGGAAGAGAGGAGACATTTCACCCCCAGATCTATGTAATTAACTAAAACTTTACTTTACAATGCTTTTTGCCCACTTGTAATTGCCCATATTAATAGAAGGAGTTGGTAGATGTCTTTAGGGGGATATTTCTAACTAATTAGGAGGTATTTCATCTGTATCTTTCCAATAGAAACAAAATTAAAATATGGCATGATCCTCAGAAATACCTGCTGTGTAGCAGGAACTTAATTTTAATATGGTGTGATTTGGAATTAGGGGTATGAAGTCTACCTACATCATCCAGCCTCATGGGCTCCAGGAAGGGGTCACTGAAGCTTTGGAAATTACTGGGAAGAGAGGAGACATATCCAGACCTTGAGGAAATGGTCCACACAGCTCTCTGAAGCCCCCCAGATTGTCTTGTGCTTTCCCTGCTGTCACAGTTTTGTTCGTATCATTTTCCTCACTTGCCATGCCCCACCCCATCCCTGCCTTCTCCAACCCTTCTCCTTCCCAAACCTTGCTGGTCCTTCACTGCATCACAAAGAAAAGAATCTCAGGGTTGGGTCATAGGCTAACAGAGATCACAGAGCTAGAGCTGGAAAGGACCTTAAAATCCATTGAATTCAACCCCTTTGTTTTACAGATAAGGAAACTGAGGCACAGAGAGACATTAAATGACTTGCACAAGGGTCACACAGCTAGTGCCTGAGGCAGGATTCAAATTCATCTCCTCCTGACTCCAGGTCTAGTACTCTATCCACTCTGTTCTTCAGAGGTCACTTAGTATAGCCTCAAAAGAAAGCCTAGCGATCTATAACACACCTACAGTTCCTGCAAATTCACCATCTCAAGGCAACATCTTTAATTTTTGGACAGCTCAAATTGTCAAAAGGCCCAGTGCCAGGATCACTGCCTCTAGGAAGTCTTCCTAAACTACTCTGATCCCCTGCTACACCTTCCATATGTATCCTTCACTTGACCCTTAGTTTGGGTCTTCGGATTCCAGGATCATAGATTTAGAGGTGAAAAGGACTTCAAAGGCCATTTACTTCAACCACCTCATATGATAGATAAAGATGACCCAGTCTTGTTAGTTGTCTTTTTATGAGGTGGTAGTGGCGACGACTATGATTACTCACATTTAATACCACATGGTCTCAGGAAAGAACTTGAATCAGAAAGCTTGAGGTCCAGTCCTAGCTCAGCCATTTTGCTAGCTGAATGATTGTGGGAGATGAGTGGGAGGCTATGATATGGAAGTCCTGGATCTATCCCTTTCATTGTTTCATATAGCACAATAATACTCCATTGCATTTCTATTCCATAATTTGTTCAGCCATTCCTCAGTGGGTGGATACTTGCTCTGTTTCTAGCTCTTTAGTGCAACAAGAAGAGCTGCTATTAATAGGTTTGTATGCACAGGTCCTTCCCTCTTTCTCTGATACCTTTGTGGTGAATATCTAATAGTGGTATGTCTGGATCATAGAGTATATATAGTCTAGTGACTCTCAGGGCATACTTCCAAATTGCTTTCAGAATGGTTGGGTGGAAGTGGATTCTTGGCTCTACCAAAAGTGTATTAGTGTGCCTGTCCTTCCGTAGCCTCTCCAACTCTTCTTTTTTTTTTCTCCTTCATCTTTACCAATCTGTTAAATGTGACGGGGAGCCTCACAGTTGCTGTAATTCATATTTCTTATATTATTTGTGATTTGGGGAATTTTTATATGGTTGTTGATAGCTTGTCTTTCTTCTTTGAAACCTGACTATTCATATCCTTTTTAATGATTTATCTGTTGGAAAATAATTTTTATTACATACTTGCATCAATCTCCTCTGTTTTGGCCATCACACCTTTGTCAGAGAAATTCACTGCAAAAATTTCCTCCCCAGTCAGTTGTTTTCATTCTAATTCTCATTACATTGATTTTATTTGTATAAAAAGTTTTCAATTTATGTGATCAAATTTTTCTATTTGATTTTCTGTGATGCTCTGGTTTGGTCAAGAACTCTTCCCCTATCAAGTGTTGTGAGAAGTTGGTGGGATTTTTTCTTCTGTTCCTCAAGCTTATGTTATAACTTTTTATATATGCCTTGTATCCATTAAGAGTTTATCTTGGTGTATGAGATGATATATTGGTTTATGCCTAATTTCTTCTTTACTGAATTAGTTTTCCTAGCAGTTTTGTTATATAGTGAGTCCTTATAGTATATGGGATCTTTGTTTTTAAAGAACTCTATGGTACTGTGTTTGACTGTCTCTGGTTCATGTATCCCTAATTTGTTCCACTGGTCAGCTTTTCAAATAGTTTTGACGATTATTATTTTGCCTATTTTTTTAATCCATTTTTTAAAATGACCATTTAAATTTAATCATTTATATTCTTGACCTTTTGTTTTCTCTAGATGAAGTTTCTTATTTTTTTATTCCAGTTCTATGAAATAAGTGTGGTAGTTTTATTGGTAATTTAGATAGCATTGTTGCTTTTATCATATTGGCATGGTCCAACCATAAACAATGGATATATTTCCAATTATTGTCTGAAAAGAGGGCTTTGTAGTGCATTCACATATTTCTTGTGTATATTTTGTTAGGTATACATAAATGTTAGACATTATATAGTTATTTTGAAATAATTTGTCTCTCTTCTTGATGGTTTTTGTTGGTAATATGCAGAAAGGCTAATGATTTGTTTGATGTTTTATATTTTGATACTTTTATTGATGTTACTGTTTCAATTCTTTCAATTCTCTAAATGAACTACCATATCATTTTGAAAAAGTAATCATTGTGTTTCCTCTTGCCTAAGCTTATTCCCTCAAATTCTTTATCTTGTTTTGTTGCTATAGCTAACATTTCTAGAACTGTATAAAACAGTAGTGGTGAGAATGGACATCCTTGATTTACCCCAGATCTCAGTGGAAAGACCTCTATCACTTCTCCATTATAGATAATATTTACTCTTGGTTTGAGATGGATGTTTACCAAATTAAGGAATGTTCTGTTTATTCCTATCCTTTTTAATGTGTTTGTTGTCAAATTAAAGGGTTGTTTTATTTTGGTTTCTTTTTCTTTTACTTATAGCAATTTTCCCAATTAGATGTAAAGACAATTTTCAACATTCATTTTTTTTTATGAGGCAATTGGGGTTAAATGACTTGCCCAGAGTCACACAGCTAGTAAGTGTCAAGGATCTGAGGTTGGATTTGAACTCAAATCATCCTAAATCTAGGGCCGGTGCTCTATCCACTGTGCCACCTAGCTGCCCCTTCAACATTCATTTTTTAAAAGATTTTGAGTTCCAAATTTTTCTTACTCATTCCCTCTCCTTCTACCTCTCCTTAATTTTTTTTTAAATTTAGGGTTGTTTTATTTTGTAAAATACAAATACTCTCCATTCAATCTTCCCTTGTCTATTCCAGATAAGAGTGAAGTTCAGGAAATGCCTATTTCCTCCGCTCCTTCCACTATGTTATCATATACTCAAATTGTTCAAAGAAGCAAGTTCTTTCTCATTCATCACTTCTTCCCTTATATATTATTTCCCCCTTTCTAATAATTAACAAAATAAAACAAAACCACACCCATTCCCTGTTATGTAAATCCCTCTTTATGGAGAACTTAGAGATTGTAAAATTCTGTGTTTATGTATTTGTTTGTGAGACAAAGTATCCCTATTTCACACAGGTTGGAAGTGCAGTTTTTCTGGTCTCCTGTATGTACATTTCAAAGTTTCTGCTCAGCTCTGTTTGTTTGTTTTTCCCATCAGGAATACTTGACAATCCACTATTCTATTGAAGATTCATTTTCCTTATAGTATTATACCTAGTTTTGCAAAGTAAGTTATTCTGTGTAATAATGTGTTTTTTCCAGGGGCAGCTAGGTGGCACAGTGGATAAAGCACCGGCCCTGGATTCAGGAGGACCTGAATTCAAATTCGGCCTCAGACACTTGACACTTACTAGCTGGGTGACCCTGGGCAAGTCACTTAACCCTCATTGCCCCACAAAAAAGAGGTCCCCCCCATCTTTAAAGTAATTGTAAAATAGTCTCTTGTGATTTTAACTGTGGCTGTTTGGTACTTGAATTCTTAGTTTTTGGCTGCTTGCAGGATTTTTTTCTTTGACTTAGAAGTCCTAGATTTTGACTATAATGTTCCTGGCAGTTTTCAGTTTGGCGTTTCTTTTGAAAGGAGTTTGGTGCTTATTTTTTCTCTTTGTTTTCAGTTTGCCCTGTGATTCTAATAGATCTGATCAGTTTTCTTTTGTGATAGAATATAGTATCCAGGTTTTCTGTTTCACCATGTTTTTCAGGAAATCTGACGTTTCTTAAATTAATTCTCTTTGACCTTTCAAATCAGTTGATTTTTCTATCATTTATCTTTTATGTTCTTCTATTTTTCCAATCTTTTGATTTTGTTCTAATATTTTTTCTTGTCTCATGGAATCATTGAATTCTGGTTTTTCAGGAAGCATTTTATGCTTGAGTTATGTTTCCATCCTTCTGTTTTAAGTTATTTGTTCACCTTTAAGTTTTATTTCCTTAGACTTAAGTGGACTGATGCTGAGTGAAGTGAGCAGAACTAGGAGAACATTGTACACAGTAACAGAAACATTGTGCTATAATGAACTGTGATAGACTTAACTCTTCTCAGCAATACACTGATGCAAGGCAACTCCAAAGGAGTCATGATGGAAAATATTCTCCACATCTGGAAAAAAGAACTGTGGATTCTCAGTGCAGATTGAACCATCAATCTTGCAGTTCTTATGACCAATCAATTATTTTATCTGTGGTTTTCATTGTACTTCCTTTAGAGTTACTCTTTTCATCTACAATTACCTCTTGGGTTTCTCTTAATCTACAGTATTCTTTATTATGTTTGGGGCTTTCTTCTGTTTATTGATATTTACCCAGGTATAGCTCCTTTTTCAATGTTTGAAGGTTTCAGGTCCATCTCCTGAGGTTTGCACTAGCTTCCCTGGTGCAATTTTTATCCTAGCTAGGCTATCTTATTTTTGTGTGCAGTTTCCAACACGATGGAGGAGTTTACTTCTGTTGCTGTCAAGGTCAAGTTCAGGTGTCTCTTTCTTCCCTTCCCTGCTCTCTCCCCAAGTTTCCAAGATGAAAGTCTCTTCCTTATTTTTTTATGGTGCTTGTCTAGATGTCTCCTTTCCTCCTATCACATATTTTTATACCTAATTGTGTATACATCATCAAATCATAGAATTTGGGAGTTAGAAAGGACTCCAGGGGCTATGACATACCAGACTAGTAGTCACCTATAGCATTCACTTGAAGACCTCCAAGAAGGTTGTCTCATGAGGTAGCTTGTTCCATTTTGGAACAACTCTAATTACTGGAAAATTCTTCCTGATGTCAGGCCTAAATCTGCCTCTTTGTAACTTCAACCCATTATTACTGTCCTCAGAGGCCAAACAGACTATATCACATCTTCTTTAGTAGTTTGCAAATTCCTTGAGGGCAGGGATTGCATTGCATTTCATCTTTGTAACTCTAGCACTGAGAATACTGCATCCATCATAATTTGGGGTGGGAGGTATAGACCTGTGATGTCATCAGTGAGGGAGGTGTAGAAAGTGCAGTCAGCAATTGGAACTAATTGTCTTAGAGAGTTGGCTTGGGCACTAAGAGATGGCAGGACTTGTCTTTGATCATACAGCTAATATTCATCAGAAACAAGGCTTGACCCAAGTTTTCCTGACAAAGGTCTGCCCTCCATCCCCCATACCACACTGTCTGGCACATGAACCCAGTAAGCATTTAGTCAATGCTCATTGAACTGAATTGGGTTGAAGCAAGCTACATCAAAGAGATGGGCATCTCCCTGGGGCTTCTATACAATCTGACTTCCTTGATGTTGTCAAGTCTTCCCCGGTATGAATCTCTGCCCAGCCAGGGGGATTTCCAGTGCCCAGCACAGTGTTGGCACATAGTAGGTGCTTAATAAATGCTAGTAGATTGGTTCCCATTCATTTCAGCATTTGGATCAGCACCACAGATGCCCTGATACCAACAGGCTTGACTTTGAGTTTTGCACTCACTTTCCTCCCGACTCAGAACCAGAGACCTCAGGCCAAGGAGGGGCTTGCCCTCCCCAAGCATATGTCTAATCACTAGCATGTGTTGGCCCTGCCTCAGGCAGTATACTACAGTTACACTAATGCTGCCTCATCAATCTGAGGGTCCTAGACAATTAAGGCATTTCCCAGTCCACTCCGGGAGCTGAGAGTGGCCAGAACTCTTCCTAGTAGAGCAGATGGCTGATTCCATGCAAGTGTTAGGTGACAAAGACCACAGTGTCAGCACTTCAAGTAGCATCCAGAGGGGAGCAGGTTAGAATCTTAATTGTGGCCTAGAGGGAGCCCCTGCTGCATTTTCTTTCAAGTCCTCCAGACTGATAATAATACTAATAATAGTGAGCATTTAATGTTTGCAAAATGCTACATGTCTCTCATTTAATCCTTCTCTTGTAAAATGGGGACAAGAATCCTTCCTCTCCCTCTTTTTGTTTTTTTTTGTGGGGGGGGGGGATGAAGAGGCTGTGTAAATCTTAAAGAGCCAGAGAAAAGGGAACTATCATAAGGAAATGTGGTGCGTGAAGGTCCACATTCATCTAAACATACCCACACCAGAAATACAGAGAGGCATGTCTTTCCATGCCAGGCACACACATAGAAGCAATCAGTTCTCCTCCATTTCCTTGTCTTGCCATTGAGATAACCATGTCTTCTTGAGACTTGGTGGCATTATGTCACAAACTTCAGAAGGGTCTACCCTGCTAGAAAAGCTTCAGGGATAGTCCTGGTGACAGATTAGATTTCCTTTCTGAGAATCAGCCTAGGTAAGCAAGGAGAAGCTCATAGCTGGTAGGTGTGCTGCTTGGGGATGAATTCATGTGCCAAAGAACAAATATAAAATGGCCCTTGGTCCTGTGATCCCCTTCCTACTGTGTAGTGAGGCGGCAGAATGGATAGACATTCCCTTGGCTATTGACACCCAAAACACAAGTTCTTTGTTCGAATGACCAATGACACTATAATGTATTTACTGGAGGAAGTGATCCATACCAGTATTGACCTTCTTGCCATAAAGGAAATCAGAAGACATAAAGAAATTCATCCCTATGGAAGAATGGCTCGCAGGTCCTCCTTTGAGAGGACAATAAAAGAGCTGGTTTCATTGTGTGTCTAAAGATAGCAAGAAACATTATTTTGTGGGTCACCTGGTCATCTGGCCTTCAATGCTAAAGGTGAGCAGGAGCAAAAAGTCCCTCATGAAAATAATGGCATTGCCTGTCCACATCTGTGCAGAGGCTGGAGAGGCTGAGGTAACCTAAGAAGAGCTTGACAAAATCCTCTAATCAAGCCAGTGGACAACGTGATAATCAGCTACCCCCTGGGCACCCAGCCAACCAAACTGGAATGGAGTTTGAGAAGTCACTTCAGAGGGGATAATCTCATTCAATGACTCCTTGATCACAATCTGCAGGCAGGCAAAGTTAGAACAGGGAGATATCAGCTCACCACAGTCATGAAGGTGATCTAGCACAGAGTCCAGATCAAAGAAGGATTCCCTATGGACTATGAGGTTCTTCAGGTATTTGTGCTTGTGAAAAACATTGTGCTAGTCACATCAAGCCCTGGAACATTGCAGAACTTCATGGATGACATCCATGATCAATCAAAAGATTTCATCTTAACTATCCGCACAAGAAAAAGCCAAGTGGATCACAAATGTCTAGTTCCCACATTAAAACATGCAGTTATGGGTCAGCTATTAGACCTTGTCTTATATGCCTATTGGGTAGACGATACAAATGACCAAGTTGGGATCATAACTGAACATAAGGATTTCAGGCTGCTTGGCCTTTGGTAAGCTTCAAAGGTCTCTTAATGACACCAAACTTCTCCCAGAAATAAAGACCCATCATTTCAGAATATTCCATCAATGTCATTATATGACCGTAATATCTTACCAGCCTCCTATGACTATAAGACATGGAACTGTGTATTCTCCAAAGAATGAAGCATGTATACCTCTTTGGCAACTAGATGGTGTAGTGGATAGAGCACTGGGCCTGGAGTCAGGAAGACTCAAATTCAAATCCAGCCTCAGACACTTGCTAGCTGTGTGACTCTGGGCAAGTCACTTAACCTTATTTGATTCAGTTTCCTCATCTGTAAAGTGAGCTGGAGAAGGAAATAGCAAACCACTCCAATATCTTTGCCAAGAAAATCCCAAATGGAATTATGAAGAGTCAGACAAGACTGAAAAACCTGAGTGAACAACAATCATCTCTTGCAGGGGATGGAGGGCATCTCTTGGAGGAGATATGACAATTTGAGGAAGTTCAAAATTCAGAAAGAATGTCATCAGGGAAAGCAGATGGGATGGATGGGGGCAGCTAGGTGGCACAGTGGATAAAGCACCGGCCCTGGATTCAGGAAGACGCAAGTTCAAATCTGGCCTCAGACACTTGATACTTACTAGCTGTGTGTCTCTGGGCAAGTCACTTAACCCTCATTGACCCACAAAAAAGAAAGAAAGAAAGAAAGAAAGAAAGAAAGAAAGAAAGAAAGAAAGAAAGAAAGAAAGAAAGAAAGAAAGAAAGGAAGAAAGAAAGAAAGAAAGAAAGAAAGAAAGAAAGAAAGAAAGAAAGAAAGAAAGAAAGAAAGAAAGAAAGAAAGAAAGAAAGAAAGAAAGAAAGAAAGAAGGAAAGCAGATGGGATGGTTACCTGGTAGTAGACAGTCCTGTGTTCCACTAGTAACCTCAAGATATCAGGAGAAACTGAAGAATCCATCCCCTCCCCACATCCCTGACTCCCATGCATTGGAGATTCCTCCTGTGATTAGCATATAAGAGGACACAGCCAAGAATCACACAGGGTAGGCAGGGTCTGTCTGACATACAAGAATAACAACACTTTAAGGTTTTTGAAATATTATCTCATTTGATCTTCACAATAACCCTGGGAGACAGCTACTTATTATCTTCCATTTTATATATCAGGAAACCGAGGCACAAAGATTTGCTCAGGGCCATACATTGAGTTAGTGCTTGAGGAATGATTTGAATTCAGGTCTTCCTGACATCAGGTAGAGCCCTCAACCATTGCGCCACCTACCTAGCTGCCTGACTGTGATTCTGGATGAGTTACTAATCCTCCAGGCATCTCTCTAAGTCTATAAGCCAGAGTCCAGTGCAGATCCTCCCTGGTGGAGGAAGTTTCCACACTTGGGGTTCCCCATACTTCTGGGATCATTGGGTCCAGAACCAGAAAACAAACAAACAAAAAACTGTATTTCAGCATAATTCTGGGAATTGAAGGACAATTCACTAAACAAACAAACAAACCCACATTTATTCTGACAACCATTTCTTCTTTTGCCCCAAGACCTTGTCTCTACATTCCCAAGTATGAATAAGTGGTCACTGCTCCCTCTCCAAGAGCTTGCAGAAGCTGCCAATAGGTGGATGTGGGAACACTTACAACTCAACGCAGAAATAGGCTGTTCAGGGGAACTAGAGAACTTTCCGCCCCAGGATGGAACCTGCCCAGGAATCCAGACAGGCCTTGGGGCAATGATTCCCAGTGACCCCAGCAGGAATTTTCCTTCTTTTGAATGATAGCTGGAATTAAGCGGCAACAAAGCTCCTCACTCAGATGGAGAATGAGAACCGTTATCAGAGAAGTACTTTTTGGTACAAAAGGATTGTGATACAGAACCAGAGGAAGAGCCCAAGATTCATCAATAATGGGAACAGGGAAACAGTCTGGGGAATGGGAAGGAAGGGGAAAAGGGTGTGTCTATGTCCGAAGCTAGTGGGCTTTTTTAGGAGTTGGAAGATAACCTTAGAATATGGAACATCAGGGCTAAAAAGGACCTTAAAACAGAGAATGTCAGAGCTGGATAAAGTCTCTACCTTATTATAGCAAAGCTAGGAGGGATCTTAGAACATAGGATATCAGAGGTGAGAGAATTTAGAACATAGAATGCAAGAGCTGGGAGAGTATTTAGAAAAAAAGATGTCAGAGCTGGGAGGAGCTTTGGGACAGGGAAGGCCAGAGCTGAGGGGTGGAAGGGGTGTTGCTGCTTAGAACAGGGAATGTCAGGAATGAGAGAGGTCTGGAAGGGAGCTTCAAGATCATCAGGGCAGCTAGATGGCAAAGTGGAGAGATCAGGGGACTTAGCGTCAGTCCAAATCTGGCCTCAGACACTTAGCAGCTGGGAGACCTCTGGGCAAGTCACTCAATCCCTCTGTGTCTTGGTTTCCCCATCTGTAAAAGGGAAATGAATAAAGTAGCACCCACCTCCTAGAGCTGTTGTGAAGATCAAAGGAGATAACATATGTAAAGTGCTGGGAAAACCTTAGTGTGGTATATAAAAACAAACTCGTTATCATTTGGTCCAAACCTCTTATTTTACAATTGGAGAAACCCCAAAGAGGGAAAATTCTTTGCCTAGAGTCCCAGGGCAAGTTAGGAGGCCTGGAACCAGGGTTCCTGATTCTTAACCAAGGTGCCAACCTGCTTCCTTAAGATCCGCATAACGTATCTTCTCTAAACTCTGTGTCTCTCTCAGAGCTGAGCATAGACTTCTTCATACAGTCGAGGGAAGTAATAAAAGCTTATTGAATGAACCAGTGTTATTCTCTAAACAGAGGTGACCCTGTGCTGGACCTTTGGTCAATAAATTCTATTTGAGGATTCTTTTGTGCCCCAGCCACATGGTGGTCTGGGGGCAGGGCTGGCAGGGAGATGGATTATTTGCAAATGGTACAAAGCTGGGAGGGATAATTAATGTGGTGGATGATAGAGACAGGAAGACCCCCTTCTCCCAGTGGCCCTAGCCTGACTTCTGACTACCTGGAGGGCAACACTGGGTGCTGACCAGGTCAGTCGCACTGCCCAGTTTCTGTCTCCTTGGGCAGTCACCTATTTGGAGGTAACTTTTCCCCTGTGGTGGCAATGATGGGTGGAGAGCTGAGATCTTAATGACTTTGGCTCCATCTACCAGAGATAATAATGGTTTCAGATCCCTTTGAAGGCCCCTTCCCCCATTCCTCTCTAACTAAGAGGCCCTCAGGCTTCCAGCTGTCATCTTGTTCAGTCCTGAACTGGCTAAAGGAGCCCATTGGCTGGTTCTCTTGGCTGCATTGAATCTTTGCTTCATCTGATACCTTTTTTAAATCTTGGCCAGAAGTTTTCCATTAGTTTTTCAACCTGTTGCAGTCTGGCTTCTGACCTCATGGCTCAACTGAAGATGCTCTCTTCAAGGTTACCAATGATCTCTAAATGACCAAGTGCAATAGCTATTCCTCAGTACCCATTCTTCTTTGTCAAACAAGGTAATATCTGCAAAACACTTGGCAAGTTTTAAAGTGTGATCCAAATGTGAGTTTTTGTTGTTGTTAACCTCAAAATGTCTTAAGAACTCTGATCAACACAATGACCAACTATGAATCTGGCTACCCACTTCCTGATAGTGGTGGTAAATTCTAAGAGTAGAAGAAGACTTTTTTTACATGACAAGTTGTGGAATTTGTTGTGTTTGACTGTGCGTGATGGTAACAGGGGTTTTGTATTTCTTTTTTTCAATGGAAGAAGTTGGAGGATTGAAATGGGGGTGAGGTATATTCCTTCCTGCTCCATGATAAGAACCACTTTTTTGCCTTTCTTTGTATGACCAATGTTTAGCACAGTAAAAGGCTTAATTATTTTTTTTAATTTTATTTATTTATTTATTTTTTGCAGGGCTATGGTGGTTAAGTGACTTGCCCAGGGTCACACAGCTAGTAAGTGTCAAGTATCTGAGGCCGGATTTGAACTCAGGTACGCCTAAATGAATCCAGGGCCGGTGCTTTATCCACTGCACCACCTAGCTGCCCCAGAATGCTTAATTCTTATTGCAAAGATGAAAACAAGAGATTCTCTGCCCTCAGGGAGCTTGCTTGCCCTTCCTCCATTATCTCTTTAAGCTGCCCAAATTCACAAGAGTAAAGAAAGAAGGCAGAAACCACCATATTTCCATTAGATTATACTACAGACCACATGGACAGTAAGAAGAAATAGATGGGAAACTAGGGAAACAGATGCTCACTCAGAAGCAACTCTTGGCACAGAGATGTGAAGAAACTGGGCTAGGATGTGTCAGTTGTACAGAAAGTGAAAAGTTTAGGGATCCTAGATTTGCCTTAATGAACTTCAGACTGGAATGGCCCCAGTCAATATGCCTAATGGGGGGGGCTGGCCCCAACTTCAGTTAAGGGAGGGTAAAGGCACACTTAGCCATCTTTGGTGAGGTTGAATGCCCTAGCCTAGATGAATGAAATCCTTGGGTACAGAAAGAAGCAGCAGATGGGATAACTAAGCTGCCATCAGAGATCTTTGAATGGTCAGGGGATTTGGAAAGGCAGCACAGGATTGGAGGAGGGAACAGGTGGTCTCATTTTTAAGTAAGAGAAGAGAAAAAAAGTCTTCCAGTTGTACACCAGAATTTGATTAAATTTTTGATCAAATTCTGGAATGTGTGTTTAAAGAGATGGTTGTGAAACATGAGAAAAGGAAGTGGTTCTCGATATTTTACTCAGGCATTTTTTAGGGAGCATCAAGCTATTGTTATGGAAAAAGCAGATACTAGATAGTAGTATAAAATTAGGTAGATTTGGAACTGATTGGATAGAGTAATCATTAATGATTCAGTGTTCACTTGAAAGGAAGTCTTCAATGGAGGGCCCTAGGAAATGGTGGTGGTGGTGGTGGTGGTGGTGGTGATGGTGGGAGCTGGTTAACAATTTTATCAATGACTTAGAGAAAGCTATCAAGGGCATGATCATCAAATTGGCACATGGTGTCTAAAGCCCAGAAGGAAATCTTACACACTGGATGACATGATAAAGATGGAATTTAATAGAGTTAAATGTGAAGTTTTATACTTGGATCCAAAAAATCAACTTCACAAATAATTGCTAGTTTCACATTTATATAGTCCATTAAAGTTTGCAAAGCACTTTACATAAATTATTTCATATATACGTGAGGGGTAAGCATGGTTACAAAGAAGTTAGAAAACTATCTGGGGGGCAGCTAGGTAGCTCAGTGGATAAAGCACTGGCCCTGAATTCAGGAGGACCTGAGTAGAGCCTTTTACAATCTGACTCCTCCCTCCCTCTCTCTCTCTCTCTCTCTCTCTCTCTCTCTCTCTCTCTCTCTCTCTCTCTCTCTCTCTCTCTCCCCCAACTGGGTTAAGTGACTCCCCAGGGTCACACAGCTAGCAGGTGTCTGAGACTGTATCTGAACTCAGGTCTTCCTAACTCCAGTGTTCTATCCATTGTGCCACCTAGCTGCCCCTCCCACATCTTTTTCTAGACTTCTGACAGATAACGCCCTTACATGTTTTCTTCAATCCATCCACACTGGCCTTCTTGCTACTCTTCACACACACAACCCCTGCTTTTATACTGGCCATCATCCTTGTCTAGAATGTGCTCCCTCCTTTCCTAGGGAAGGGGGAATGAATTTGCCAAGGTTACACAGCTTATGGTCCTAGGAGACCATAAGAAGGTTCTTGAGGCAAGGGCAGGGATGGTGCTGAGATAGTGTAAGGGCACATTAGGGGCAGCTAGGTGGCATAGTGGATAGAGCACCAGCCCTGGATTCAGGAAGACCTGAGTTCAAAACTGGCCTCAGACACTTGACACTTACTAGCTGTGTGACCCTGGGCAAGTCATTTAACTGTCATTGCCCCACAAAAAAAGATAGTGTAAGGGCACAGCCTTCAAGGGAGCTGGATGCCTCAGTGAGTAGAGCACTGAACATCTGAGGCAGGAAAACTTGAGTTCAAATCCTGCCTCTGGCACTTACTGGCTATGTGACCCTGGGCAAGTCACTTAACCTCCTCCAGCTTTAATTTCCTCATCCACAAAATGAGGGGTTAGATTCAATGATCTTTAAAATCCCTTTCCAGCTCTAAATCAGTGATTGATGGGACATCAGAGCTAGAAGGGTCCTTAGAACAGAATATTCAAGCTAAGAGAGTCCTTTGAACATACAGAATTAAATGTCAAGGCTGAGTGTCCTTAGACTACAGAATGTCAGAGCTGGGAGGGATATTAGAACAGAGGATGTCAGAGCTGGGAGGGATATTAGAACAGGGGATGTCAGAGCTGGGAGGGGTTTTAGAACAGGGGATGTCAGAGCTGGGAGGGATATTAGAACAGGGGATGTCAAAGCTGGGAGGGATTTTAGAACAGGGGATGTCAGAGCTGGGAGGGGCCTGAGAACAGGGAATGTCAGGGCTGGGAGGGATCATAGAACAGAGGATGTCAGAGCTGGGAGGGGTTTTAGAACAGGGGATGCCAGAGCTGGGAGGGATATTAGAACAGAGGATGTCAGAGCTGGGAAGGGTTTTAGAACAGGGGATGTCAGAGCTGGGAGGGATATTAGAACAGGGGATGTCAGAGCTGGGAGGGATATTAGAACAGGGGATGTCAAAGCTGGGAGGGGTTTTAGAACAGGGGATGTCAGAGCTGGGAGGGGCCTGAGAACAGTGCTAGAGCTTAAAGAGGCTTTAGAGACCACCTAGTCCTAATCCTTTCTTTTACCGATGGGGAGGCATGCCCCAGGTCACCCTCAGTGCATCAGTAGCAAAACTGAGCCCAAGTTTCTTCACCCCTAGGCCAGGGCTCCTTCTCTGCTCCTACTTGTCCTTGCCCCTGAAGCCTTGCACTGACCAGCTCTCAGGGCTTTTCATAGGACTCTGGCTCTCTCCTGTTCTCAGCATCCACCCTGGGTTGGGACTGCCAAGGGGAGGAGAGCCAGGGGAAAGTGATGTATGGCCTATGGGCCAGGTGCTGCTACTCCCTGGGCCCCAGGTGGGTAAGTGGGGGATGCTGCCCTCCCCCTCACTCACTAACGAGCAAATCCTTCTGGAGCCAAGGCAGGGAGAGTGCTGGCTGCTCTTCATGCTACATCTCTGTCCCTCTGGTCAATTTGCTTTTCCTAATGTCAAGCCCCTGCGGAGCTGGTTCATCTGTTGCATAGCAACTGGCTGGTGCTACAGGGCCAGCCATGCATAAAAGATGCCCCATGCTGGTGGGGGCACTGGGGTGAGGATTTGCAAAATTAGAGACAAGTGCAGCAGGATGCTCCTCATCCAGGAGGGGGTGGTATGGGACAGAGCGGGCAGCTCTTCTCTTCCCATTCCTGCCAGAAAAGATTTGACCAGGGGCCACTTAGGAACCTGAGGAGAGGCAGCTTGGCATCCAAGCCATCCCTCGGTCACATGGCACCTGGGTATAGAGTCAGACAAGCAGGTTCAAATTGTAGCTGTGATAAAGAGCAGAATCATAGATCTGGGGAGCCTAGAAGCCATCTACTCTAATCTTCTCATTTTACAAAGGAGGAAACTGGGCCCCAGGGAAGTTAAAAGGGCTCGTCTGGGGTCACACAATCAGTAAGTGTCAGAGGTGGGATATGAATCCAGGTACTCTAGACTTCAAGTTCAGTGACCTCCACACTGACAAAGTCACAGAGGGATTTGGAGCCAGCTCATCTAGCTCCAGAATCTGAGTGCCTTCCATTGTACCATGTTGGCAAGCCATTTTCCTTCTCTGGGACTCAGAGAAGTTCATGACAGTTCATGAGATCAAGAGTTGGGGAAAAAAAAAAGAGTTGGGAGGGCCCTTAAAGATCACTTTGACCAATTCCCTCATTTTACAGAAGAGGAAACTGCTCAAGATTAAAAAGGCAGTACTTGGGGGGCAGCTAGGTGGCACAGTGGATAAAGCACTGGCCCTGGATTCAGGAGGACCTGAGTTCAAATCCAACCTCAGACACTTGACACTTACTAGCAGTGTGACCCTGGGCAAGTCACTTAACCCTCCTTGCACCACAAAAAGTAAATAAACAAACAAATAGATAGATAAATGAATAAATAAATAAGCAAATGAATGAATAGATAAATATATAAATAGGCTAATGGATGAATGGATAAATACATAAATAGACAAATGAATAGATAAATAGATAAACAAACAAACAAATGAATAAATAAATTTAAAAGGCAGTACTTGGCAGAGCTGAGATTTAAAGCCATGTCCCCTGTCTCCCCATCTGGTGCTCTTCCCACTGTACAAGGATACCTCTCTAGTAGACAAAGCATCCTCACAAGGGATTCTATCAACAACCCCTCTTACCTCAATCACCCTTCAGCCTCATTCATGCTCTCAAGGAGCCCAGAGAATCTGTGTACAAAGATCTTCCTTTGGGAGTCAGAGGCTCCTTATTGTCCCTGTCCCTAGCTGTGTAACTTTGGCAAATTCATTCCCCCTCTCTAAGACTTAATCCCCTCTTCTCTAGAGTAATGACCAGCAAGGTCACACCCTTCTTTAGATCCTTTGATCTCTCTCCTTCCTAGAACCCTTTATCTCTTTTGTTTTTAATTCATATATATGTGTGTATACCTGTCATCTCCCCCTGTAGAATGTAAGCTCTTTCAGAACAGTTCCTAGCACATAGTAGGAGCCTAATAAATATTTTTTTGCTTAATTGACAAGAGGTTGTATTTGATCCTGGAAGTAATAGAGAGCCACTGGAATTTATTAAGTAGGGGAGTGAAATAGTCATACCTGAACTTTGGGAAGATCACTTTGGTAGTTGTGTGGAGGATAGATTGAAGAGGGACAACTGATTAGAAGCTTATTTCAATAGAGAGAAGTGATGCCTACAAGGGTGGTGCTGTGTGAATGGAGTAGGGGAGGAGGGGGGACTTGGATGTTGTTGGAGGTAGAAACAGCAAGATTTGGCAATTGATTAGATATATGAGATAAGAGAGAGAAGGAGGAGTTGAAGAAGATCCAGAATCACAGCATTTAAGAATTGGAAGTTTCCCTGTTATCCATCTATTCTAACTGATACACTAAAACAATCACACTATAACACAACCAACAAGAGATCTTTTGGAAGATCTCCAAGAAGAGAATCCCAGACATCATATTTCAAGAAACCTTAAAAGAAAAAAATGCACAGATCTCTTAAAACTAAGGGCAAAGTAGAAATAGTAGAATCCACAAGTCACTCCCTGAAAGAAACCCCAAAGTGAAAATCCCAGGATAATCATAGTCAAAATCCAGAAAGTCAGGAAGCCCATCCTAAGTCAATTAAGTTTTTCTCAGGAGCCCCCAGAGAATAAATTCCCATATAATAGGCAAGTGGGCCATTTGCCATGAGGTTAGCCAAGAGAACTGCCAGAAGGCAGACAAAGGACTGGAAATTTGGCTTCAGGTAAATACAAAATGCAAGGACCTTCAGAGTATGTACTCTGTGTTTCTGCCAGTTCTCTGTGGCAGCTATGTATGCTCCAAGTGCAAATGTTCAAAGCTGTAATGCTTATGGAAGCACAAATATACTCCTTCATTGTTGGTGGACTTACAAACTTATAGAATCTTTTTTGAGAGTAATCCAGTTGTACATAGTAAATGATATAAAAGTAATCATACCCATTCAACAAATAATTCCCTTGCTGAGCATATACATGGAAAGCTTTATCAAAAACAAATAAACAACACACTGTCTGTTCAAAGATATTTATAACAGCATTATATGTAATTGTGAGGGAAGGGAGGGAGGAAGAAAGGAAGAAAGGAAAGAAGAGAAAGAGAAAAGGGGAGGAAGAAAGAAAAGAAAATGTAGAAAGAAAGAAAAAGAAAGAAAAAACCTAAATGTCCAACAATAAAGTATGGTTAAGTAAATCATGGTGTGATAATGTCATGAAATACTATAATTCAATTAACAGTCAAGTATGAGAAATCTAGAAAAATCTGGAAAGACCTTTATGAAATAATGCAGAAGATTGGTCATATTAACTATGACCAAAGAGGCAAGATAAGAATTTAAGAGGGATAGCATCTCTCCACATGGAGAAACTACTTCCAAGAGAATTGTGATGATGGATAAAGGAAGTAACTTGGAGAGAGATTGTGAAGCATCATGGACTTTAGAGGTAGCTAGGTGGTACAACTGTGGGTAGAGCATTGGACCTGGACTCAGGAAGACCTTAGTTAAAAATCCTGCCTCAGAAATTGACTAGTTGTGTGATCCTAGGCGAGTCACTTAACCTTTGCCTGCCCCAGTTTCCAAATCTATAAAATGGGGATAATAATGGTACCTGTCTCCATTGTTATGGTGGCAATCAAATGTGATGTTTGCTATGTACTTTGCAAATCTTAAAGCTCTATAGAAATGCTAGCTACTACCACCACCACTACTAGTACTACTATTACTACTACCACCACCACTACTACTACTACCACTACTACCACTGCTGCTGCTGCTACTACTACTACCACCATCACCACCACCACTACTACTACCACTACTACTGCTACTACTACTGCTACTGCTACTACTGCTGCTGCCACCGCCACTGCCACTGCCACTACCACTACCATATAGCTAGCTCCAGTTGGCTAGCCCCAGTCTGGTCTTTCAAAAAGACACCTCAGTTTCAACTACTCTCCCTGCCTCATTCATTGCAGGGGGATCTTGGCAGCTCCTTTACTCATGTTGTCCGGTGCCATTAACAACTCAAGTCAATGGCAGAGAAAAGAGAAACCCCACCAACCCCATTTAGTGTACCACAGAACTTTGAGGGACAATGTAGCACCTGTGAGAGTCAGACCAGAATACAGATGTTACAAATGAAGAAGGAGGGGATGCAAAGAAGAAAACACATGTGAAAAGGGAAAGGTGAATCCTTGCCTAATAATAATAATAATAGCATTTTTATATAGCACCTACTATGTGCCAAGCATGACCCTAACAACAACCCTGGGATATAGATGCTATTATTATCCCCATATTGCAGTTGAAGAAATTGAGACAAACAGAGGTTAAATGGCTTGCTCAAGGAAACAGTTAGTAAGTGTCTGAGATCAAATTTGAACTCAGGACTTCCTGACCACTATCCAATCATGCTGAAAAAGCACAGTGCTCAACACTACAAATATTATCTCATTTGATTCTCTTAACAACCCTAGAAAGTAGATGCTATTATTATCCCTGTTTTACAGTTGAGGGAACTGAGGCAGGTAGAGATTAAGTGACTTGTCCAGGGTCATACAGCAAGTGAGTGTCTGATTTGAATTTAGGTCTTTCTGACTCCAGGCCCAGAGCTCTATCCACTGCACCACCCTGATGCCTTCCTATGTCAGGAGGTCAGAGAACAGAGGAATGTGACAGAGGGAGAGAAAGACCACTGGTATTCCAGAACCAAGTAATAGCTATGAGGCTTTTCCTTCAGAAGGAGAAATTTTATTAGGAGGATTCAGCTTCTTGTACCTCCAAAGACTCAGATGATGCAGTTGATCTCATCTAGTGTGTGACCACTCAATAATGGGTGCAGGGAGAAAAGAAGAATAGTTGAGGTTGGTAACTTCTTTCTCACAGATCCCAAGGAAGCTCTTTAGTTTCCCGGACAGGAACAATAGAAAGGTTTTCTGTCTCCTCAAAGCATGAAAGCACCTTCCCTTAAGGTCACTTGAGATATGTCAAAGCTACTGACCACTACCCAGTTCTGCTGATGCACGTTGGGGAAAATACCAACAAAACCACCAAAAAGAATCTATAAAACGGATGATGGAGTTTGGGGCAAAACTGAAGACCTGGGTGGCACTGGTGGTGTTTTCATCAGTCTAGCCATGTAAACAAAGGAGCTTCAAAAAAGAAAGGCATATTTGGGAAGTGAACATCTGGGTCGAAATATGTCTTGAGATTGGAATTTGGATTCCTGGACCATGATCTAAAATACAGAACTTATGGGCTCTTAGCCAGCAATGGACTACGTAAAAGAAGGAAGGGTTGGTCAAATTATGTTGACCTAGAGTCTGACCAATCTGTAAAGAGGTTATAATTTGAAAATTGAGGAGTCAGAATACTATTCACATAGATATGCCAGATCTGGTACCATATAGAGTAGAAGGCACAGCATTGACTTTTGGAACCCAGATGTTGGAATTTACATTTCTCTCTGTGAAATTTAATCTTATTAGATTTGACCCAAATCTTGTAACCGCTTACCTACAACCTCTCTTCATTTACCCAGCCTGGTAGCTCAGACCCTCATCACCTCTTACCTGGACTCTTGCAATAACCTAATTGGACTTCCTGACTCTTTCCCCCCACTTAAATCTATCCTCCACATTGCTACAAAAATGATTTGAAAATGGAGGAGTTGGGACAGCTAGGTGGCACAGTGGATAAAGCACTGGCCTTGGATTCAGGAGGACCTGAGTTCAAATCCAGCCTCAGACACTTGACACTTAACTAGCTGTGTGACCCTGGGCAAGTCACTTAACCCTCATTGCCCTGCAAAAACAACAAAAAAACAAGAAAATGGAGGAGTCAGAATACGATTCACATAGATGTGGCAGATCTGCTACCATATAGAGTTCTGACCATGTCATCACAATCCTCAGTAAACTCCAGTGTCTTCCTGTCTGATCAAGGAAAAATTCCTCTGTTTGACATTTAAAGCTTTTCAAAATCTGGTCCCATTCTACTTTTCTAGCCTTCTTACAAATCACTTTCTTCCATTCACTTTACAATTCAGTCATAGCTGTTGCTGTAGCTAACCCACACCTTAGTCCCCCTATCCATGACTTTGCACTGGTTATCCCCCATACTTAGTAATGTTTCTCTCTCTCTCTCTCTCTCTCTCTCTCTCTCTCTCTCTCTCTCTCTCTCTCTCTCTCTGTCTGTCTGTCTGTCTGTCTGTCTCTCCCCCTCTCCCTCTCTCTCTCTTTCTCTCCTCTCTCTCTCTCCCTCTCTTTCTTCTCTCTCTATCCTTCCCCCCTCTGTCTCTGCCTGGAGATCTTCAACTTAGAGGAACAATTCCCCCCCCAAACCAAAACAAAACAAAAAACACCCTCCCCCCTCCAAAAAACCCTTCTGAACCAAACCATCCCACTTTGGGACAACTCTGATAATTAGGAAATTCTCCTTGAAAGGAAACCTCACTCTTCATCTCTGCAATTTTCCTCATTGTTCCTGGTCCCCTCCAGCCCCCAGGGTCAAAGAGGATATCTGAACCCTGTTCCATGTGATCGCCTTTCAGCTACCTACCCCAGTTCTCTTCTCTAGACTAAACAACACCCCCTCCCCCAATTCTTTCAGCTGATCATCACAGGATGTGATACCAATGCCCTTTATCCATCCTTCATTGCTGCTCTGACTTGAATGAAAAGACAGGCAAACACAAGGATGGCAAAAACACATATGTTAAAAGATATGGCTCCAGAATAAAGTATTCTAGAGGCCCCAAACTTTGAGACTTCACAAAAGCCTCATTATCTCTATGTCACAAATGATTCCTTTGGGGAATGGGTTGGCCTCAGTGGTTGTCAAGGTCCCTTTCAGCTCATGTGAATTCTTTCTTCAAGAAAAGAATGAGGCATCTCCAGTTGAAGGATGCAAGCACCAATAACATCACAAAGAAATGAAACTGGTTCTATTTTAGCAGAAAGGAAATGATGAAGTTATTAGAAGGGGACAGGCAGGCTTTCTCAAATGATATTTCACAGCAGGTCACATCTTTAGCTTCAGAAAATCACTGAAAGATAGAGCTTAGACAAGACCCCACTGTGCCTATTGTTTGTTGTGTATTTTAAAAAAAACTACCTGTGAATTGGTCAAACAAAACACTCCCTTTCAAGGCAGCACATCACCAAGGAGGTCTATGTATATGCCAGAATTGTGGAAGATTTCTTAAATGACCAAACCCTAGTGATCTTTTTCAGTGATACTCTGATTATTCACATCAAACTAGTCCTAGAACATGGAAATGTATGCTGGACAAAGGTGCTTTTCACCGTCATGGAGGAAACCCAGGGCAATGGCCAAGTCCAAGCAGAATTCCCTATAGAGGGCAAGGCACCTCAGATTCTTCTATTTGCAGATGGTAAAATTTTGAACTCCTCTGCCAATGGGAGGAACCAACATCCTTCCAGTCACCCAGTCTCATGACCTTGGAGTTACTCTCAGCTCCTCACTCCCTCTCACCATGCCACACCCCCCCACCTCATCTGCCATATTCAACTGATAGACAAGTGTGGTCAATTCCACCTGCTCATCATCTGTCTCATCCATTCACTTGTGGATCCACCTCCTGCAACCTTTATTCAGGCCCTCACTCATCCTACTCTAATCACCTACGAATTTCAAGTCTCTCCTTAGAGCCCTTCCCATTGCTGCTGTCTCTTCAGCCCTGTCCAATGTCTAATACCATTCTCTGTCTTCCTTCTTGAGTCCAGCTCTTTGCTTTGATAAGCCCCTTCTTGGCTGGCACCCACTCACCACTGTAGTTATCCATGGTGAGTAGGATGAACATTTATTTGCCTGGTATGAGCTCAAGTGGTAAGTTTTTCTAAGAGTGAGTCCCTTACATTTAAATTTCCTCTTTGTGGCTGCTCCTAGTGGGGAAGGTCATTTTAGGTTTAATTTGACAGAAATTAATAATTGGGTTGAAATAGAAATCACACATTGGGTGGCCTGAAGCCAGGGATCATCAGACAATGAGGAGCAAATCCAACTTCCAATTTAGACGCTACACAACAAACGCATGTATATTAATGCTCCTCAAACAGCCTCCTCCAGTCAGGCGTGCTTGTTTTAGGCAGACGATCATCAGATCAATAATTAGGCCCCATGCATTTTAATAACCTGGGTTTTAGCCTTTGATTGTTTTTCATAATTTTGCATTAGTGTTGGACAAGTTGAATGACTTGTTAAGATGAAAATGAAAACAGGAAGGAATACAGAAGGTACTCCTCTCTGGAAGAGTCTAATGGACAAAGCACCTGATGAGGAGACCAGGCCCATGTTGAGGACCACTGACTCAGTGGTCCTGTTGCAACTTCATGATTTAGGGCCTTTGTTTGCCAATCAAAAATGAATACTGTCTGTGAAAGATGATTGCATGGTTGGGGTGGGGGTGGGGGTGGGGAGTGGAAGGGCAATGGTCAGGGTGTCTGGGAGGCCAGGCTTCTCTGCTAGGAATCTGCTGGCCTTGGACAAGCTAGGTGTGGTACAGTGGATAGAGGGATGGACCTAGAGTTAGGAAGACCTGAATTCAAATCCAGCCTCAGGTACTTACTGTGTGACCCTGGACAAAGTCACTTAACCACCATTTGCCTCAGTTTCCCCATCTGTAAAATGGGGTCCTTGGAAGGTTGTCATGAGGATCAAATGAGATAACATTTGTAAAGTGCTTCATACAGTGTTTGACATATAGTAGGAGCTAGGTAAATGCTTAGTCTTTTCCCTTCCCCATCTAGGCTTCAGTTGTACAATGAACATTGGACAAAATGATCTCTAACTTCAAACCCTTGACACTTACTAGCTGTGTGACCCTGGGCAAGTCACTTAACCCCAATTGCCTCACCAAAAAAAAATGATCTCTAAGGCCCAGCTCTGCTATTCTAAATTCTATGTTCTAGGTGTCCTTTAATTATAACATTCTCTGTTGACATTCTCTGCATCCCCGGATAAGGTCAAAAGACAAGCCAAATCTGTTTCTAGGTTTTAATCGTGTTTTCATATTCTATTACTCTATTCAAAGCCTTGGCCTTTGCCTTTCCAGGGCTTTCTAGGAAGGAGGGAGGGCAACTAGCATTTATCAAGCACCTACTGTTTACAATTATTATCTCATTTGAGACTCACAACATACCTTGGGAGGTGGGCACTATTATTATGTTCATTTTACAGATGAGGAAACTGAGTCCCAGATAAGATAAATAATATGTCCAAGGTCACCCACCTGGTATGAGAGGCAGGATTCAAACCCCGTTCTTCTTGACTCCAGGCCCAGTGTTCTAGTGACCAGACCACCTTGCCTGTCAAGGAATGAATTCAGAGTCAGAAAATCTGGATTTATGTACTGGGTCTGTTACCACCCATGTTGTGTGACCTCTCTGGGCCTCAGTATCTTTGTGTTTAAGTAGAGGCTTGGACAGAATGGTCCCTAAGGTCCCTTCTAGCTCTGGGACAAACAAGCTTGTCACATCTGGAGAAAGGAAAATGAGTGGACTTTGATCCCATTTATTATTATTATTAATTATTATTGTTATTATTTTCTCTGAGCAGAACAAGTGACAAGACTTAATAATATATTTATTCGAACTTGCTCTTGCAAATCAGAACTTTTTAATATTTTCCTTTCAAATGAAAATGTCATTTATCATTATCTGATGAAGGGCTCCTGGAAACAGTGGCGTGCAGAACAAGCCGCTCCCGCCCCAGGGAATGATGGAGCGGCTTGTCAGCAAACCCTCTTCTCTCCGTTAATTTGATTTCTGCCAAAAAATCACTTAAGTGAAACTTGGCGAGACTCTTCCCCCTCCTGCTTGTTCCCAGCCCCTTCTCATCAAGCCATGTTTGTTAACCTCTGTCAAATTACCTGAGGATGGTGGGATAGGAGGATGGGGATGATGGGGTGGACTTCTGCTTCTGTACTAAGCCATGGGTGGAGAGGGTCTAAACCCAGAGGAAAAGATGATCAAGTTTCTACATCCCAGAATCTCATTGTCACAGACTGGCCAGAGAGGTCATCCAGTGCTTGTTCTTCCCTTTGACCTTCCCTTCCCTGTGCCTCAGTTTCTCCCACTGTAAAATGAGATGGTTAGACTAGGTGGCAAGTCACATTGCTATAGAATCCCAGACTATCTGAGTTGTAAGGGACCCCAGAGGCATCTTGTCTAGTTTGTACTGGAACAAGAATTCTCTCCACAATTATAATTGCAACTCTCATTTATATAAACATAATAATAATATTAGCTATCACTTTATACAGGGCTTTGAGGTTTGCAAAGCTCTTTACAAATGTGGTCTCGTTTGATCCCCATAATTCCTGTAGGAGGTAAGGTGTTATTATTAGACCTATTTTAATAATAATAATAATAATAATAATAATCTTTTAATTTAAAATTTGGGGTTCCAATTTTTATCCCTCTTTCCCTCTCTCTCTCCTTCCCCCTCCCT
The DNA here is from genome assembly GCF_019393635.1 of Dromiciops gliroides. NCBI lineage: Eukaryota > Metazoa > Chordata > Mammalia > Microbiotheria > Microbiotheriidae > Dromiciops > Dromiciops gliroides. The sequence continues at coordinate 28,477,637 of NC_057864.1, forward strand.
GAGGCTATTAGACCCATTTTAAAGATGAAGAAACAGGAAGACAGGTTAAGTGACTTGCCCAGGGTCAAACAGCTCGTGTCTGAGGTAGAATTTGAATCCATGTCTTCCTGAATCCAAGTTCAAAACTATTCATAGCATCAATGGCTCTCGTGTCCCCAGTACAAAGAGCTATCTATACAACAATAGGTGAAGCAGGGATTGTGACTATTATTATTCCCATTTTAGGGAGAGGGGAAGGAGGAGGAGAGGATAGAGGCCCAGTGAGGTTAAGTGATTTGCCTGTGATTGCACTGGTATTCAAGAGTACAAACAACTGAGTTACAGACCCTGAGATGGCCCTTTGTGTCCTCTAGTCCACTCAATACCCACCCAAGAATTATCTACGATACACCCCACAAGTGGCCATGCAGCCTCACCTCCACATGCTAGCAAATGTCTCTCAGAGTATGGTGAAGTGGAGAGTCTTGGATTTGGGATCAGAATCTGGGTTCAGATTGTAATTCTGTGCTTTTTCTACCTTTGTGACTTTGGACAACTCACTTCCTTCTCTAGTCTTGGTTTCTTTATCCGTATAAAGATATTGAACTCCCAAGTCCCTTTTGGCTGCGATGCTGACAGAACTCACGTAGGCTCTTTGGCCAGAGTAAGGGTCCCCAAGCCCGGAGAGATGGGGGTGGTGGGGACCCTTGGAGTCCTTCTTTTGTCTTCAGCTCTGAGCTATAACAAGTGTATGGAAATTACTCACTGAAAGTGACATCCCTGGGCCTGAAACTACCATTTTCTCCTCCATTAGAACAATTTGAACATTGTTAGGCAAAGACAATTTTAAAGTGATTTGAGTCATGACAGAGAGACTCACAACTGCAATATTTATCTTTCAACTCCAGGTGAGGACGTTCCAGGAGATGGGAGATGTGACAGGTTACCTCAGCTCCCATGACAAGTCACATATAGACACCCAGCTCTGCTCGGCTTGACTCTACTCGACAGGGGTGCTGTTGATTAGAGAGACTTTCAGCTGGATCTTACTGATTGATTGGACTTATTTCTGCTAGAGGAGAAATCAGAGAATCACACAACAAAAATTGGAAAGGACATTGGTGTCCATCTAGCTCAACCCATGGATGAAAAAGCCCTCCAAAGAGAGAGCACCCACCTCCTCAGAAGGCAGCCCGTTCCACTTGGGGACAGCTTTTATTGTTAGGAAAGTTTTTCCTAAATTGGTCTCTGCAGTTTCCTGAATGATCCCCTAGGGTCCCCCATTGCTCCTGGTTCTGCCCCTGGGGGTGTATGACAGCCCATCCATTCCATTTGGGAACATTGTGCTCACTTTCCCTTGAGTCTTTTCTTCTCCGAGGTAAATACCCACAGTCACTTCGATAGTCCCTTCTGTGGCATAGACTGATGGATGCTGTGGAATCTTTTTTTGTTGTTTTGTTTTGTTTTGTTTTTTTGCGGGGCAATGAGGGTTAAGTGACTTGCCCAGGGTCACACAGCTAGTAAACATCAAGTGTCTGAGGCTGGATCTGAACTCAGGTCCTCCTGAATCCCTTTTTTTGTCATATTAACCAGTCTGATAGGTGTGAGATGGTACCTCAGAGTTGTTTTGATTTGTATTTCTCTAATCAATAGTGATTGAGAACATGTTTTCACATGGCTGTAGATACTAGCAGCATAGTCTTGGGCAAGAGATTTCCCCTCTTGGGCCTCAATTTCCCCATCTGTAAAATGTGTGGGGAAGGGGATTAGAGGGGATTGCAGGAGATGATTCGCCAAATGCTTCCATACTCTGCATCCTCTGATGAGAGGGTTCTCAGCCTTTTGGAGAGTCCGTTCATTGGGATCATCTGTTCTTCCTGGGAATGGGTTTAACACAGAATTTCAAGACTTGGAAGACCCCCTTCCACATAATGTGGCCAAATGCTGGGCTCACCTCATCTTTCCTACAACCAGGCCTATGGGCTATTTCTCAGATATCTTCCCAGGATATCTCTTTTCCCCTCCTTTCTAAGTCCCTTTTATGAACTGTCCCTCCCCTCCAAAAATGAGGGGCAGAAACTATCTTACTTCCTTGAATTTGTATTACCAGTGTTTAGCACAGTGCCTGACACATAGTAGGCACTTAATATATGCTTTATCTGTCATCTATCCATCCATTCATATATCTTCCTTCCTTCTTTTGTTCCTCCTTCCTCCCTTCCTTCATTCCTCCCTCCCTCCTTTCTTCCTTCCTTCCATTATTCCATCCTTCTATCCATCTATCCTTCCTTCCTTCCCTCCTTCCTTCCTTCATTTCTTTCCTCCTTCCTTCTTTTCTTTCTACCTCTGTTTTTTCTTTCCAACTATCTATCTTTCTATCCATCTATCTGGCTAACTGGTTACCTAATCTAGTTCAGTGGCACCTGGTTCAACCCATCCTTGAAAAAAACCACCAATACAACATTAGGACTTAATCAATTGGTCAATAACTATTTATTAAGTATATACTATGTTCTAGGCTTCGGGATACAAAGACACATGTAGACATCTTTAAATGTCAAATAGAGGAGTCTCTATATTATACCTTAACGATAATAGGGAGCCACTGGAGTTTAAGATTCCCATCCAACGAAGCAACTATTTTAAAATGCAAACCAAGTAGGGCCTTTGAGAAATTGGGTAATGAATATATCCAGTCTTTGTCCAATCTTTTTCACATGATCAAGAATAGAGCAGCCTGGATCTAGAGGCAAGAGACCTCATTTTGTTAATGATTTAACACATCCTTTCTCTTCTCTGGGTCTTCATTTATTCCTCTACAAAATGAAGAGTTTGGACTTGGTAATTTCTAAGGTCAGAGGACCAGTGATAAAGCTTACTATCCATTTCTTTCTTTTTTTTTGCGGGACAATGAGGGTTAAGTAACTTGTCCAGGGTCACACAGCTAGTAAGTGTCAAGTGTCTGAGGCTGGATCTGAACTCAGGTCCTCCTGAATCCAGGGCCAGTGCTCTATCAACTGTGCCACCTAGCTGCCCCCTTTACTATTCATCTCTTGAAGGGGATGGACTAATGTGCAAAATGGGACACATATTTTGGTGCATGGTCAATATGGGAATTTGATTTGTTCAACTATGCTGATTTGCTACAAGGGTTTTCTTTTTCTTTTTCTTTTTCCAGTAAGGGGAGAGGAGAATAAGGTAATAAGGGGAAGGAATTAGCATTTATATAGTACCTACTGCATTTGAGACACTGTGCTAAGTGCATTACAAATATTATCTCAATGGATACTCCCAACGACCCCGGGATGTAGGTGCTATTATTATCCCCATTTTACAGTTGAAGCAACTGAGGTATACTGAAGTTAAGTGATTTATCCAGGGCTACACAGCTAATACCTGTTCGAGGCTGAATTCAAACTTATGTTTTCCTGACTCCAGGGCCAACACTCTATCCACTGCACTATCCAGCTGCCTCAATCACACCAAACCTTGTATTTCTTTAAGTCCTTGAGGAAGTGTACAATTAGAAAATGAGGTGAGCCAGGATACAGGTTGTTGCTGACTATAGTCAGGGCTTTTCCAGGGGGGTGAACTCCAGTGCTTGCTGGCAGAACCTCTAAGAACCCAGGGTCCCCTCCACGCCTTAATGATACAACAGAGGAAGACTTTGTGAAGGATGCTTGTCCACTTTCTCCTAAACCCATCACATCCAAAGGAGCTGAAAGCCTACATTTCTCTATATTTTCTGACATTTTGTGGATACCCATGGAGAATTTGGGTCACCCTCCCTCTCTCCACAGGAGAGGCAAATTTCATCAGCGCATGCATTGATATTGAGAGATTGAAATGAAAAACTGGACAGTGAAAATGACATTGGGAAATAGGGTTCAGGAATACAGATTGTGAAGCCAAAGGCCTGAAAATTTCAAAGAAGGTTTACATCTCTATCTCTGAGAAAATAATTGGGAGACATCGGGCATGGTGAGCACCACCACCACCACCTCAAGTCCCTACACTTATTATATTTTTTAAACGGCATTACTATTGTGAGAGTCATTGCTGAAACAGCTGTCTCTGTACATCACTAACATGTTAGAGTGAGAGTCAAAATGAATTCAAAACTACCATAAAGACTAAAGATAAAGGAAAGATATAACGTGCAATTATAACAATTTCAACCTGAACCATTTAAATAAGTTATTGATATAAGAAAATGGGAAATGGACATAAGACTGAACATCAGTCCTGATTATGGTAATTTCCTAAAGAAGTTCAAAATAGAAAAAAAATAAAAGAAAAGAAAAAAGGGGCAGCTAGGTGGCACAGTGGATAGAGCACTGGCCTTGGATTCAGGAGGACCTGAGTTTAAATTTGACTTAAGACACTTGACCCTGGGCAAGTCACTTAACCCCCATTGCCCTGCAAAGTAGAAGAAGAAGAAGAAGTTCAAGATAGGTTAATCAATGGCTATAATGAAGAAACCAAAAGAGAAAATATATTGCCTCATCCAGGAAGCATTTGACCTCCTGGCCAATAATATATATATATATATGTACATATATATATACATACATATATGTACATATATGTGTGTGTACATATATATATATATATATATAGAGAGAGAGAGAGAGAGAGAGACAAAGTGTTAAGAGAGAGACAGAGATGATCAAGAGAGACACAGAGACAGGAACAGTGACAGAAAACTATATATAGAGAGAGAAAGAGATGAGAGAAAGAGATGAGCAAGACAGAGACAGAAAGATATGACAGCTAAAGAAATACTAATTCAGAATATAGACTCATTTATAAAATCTTAGTATAGGGATATATTGATCAATCACCCAATCATGCCTCCCAACAAAAGGTAACTAAAATGCTATACCTTGGTAGATTAATCAATCAAGAACACCTCCATTTCATCAATCAAAGAAAGCTTTAGATTAGGTGCTGAAAGTTCTTTAAAGCCATTGGATGAAATGAAGTGACATTGCATGGGAAGTGTACTTGGATTGGTTGAGGAGACTTGGCCATACCCTCTGAGACATGCATAAAACAAAGTAAGCTCATGTAGAATTGGGGATTTAAGGACCTAGCAGCCTAGAGAAAGGAGATGTCTCATTCAAGCAAGAAAGAATCACCTAGGGGTGGGAGAGAGGGGAGGGAAAGCACCTTGACCTCTTCTCCCTTGCCAGAGGTGAACCCTGTGAACTTTGGAGAGTTGGAGAATTTGGACTTCTCATCATCATCTTAGCAGCATCCCTGGAATAACAGTAACTGGTGACTGTGTCTGCATCATGAGGCAAAGACAAACTACCCATGATGAAGAAAGGCAGCTTTGATATTCTGCAAGGAACCCATCAGAGAGCTACTCCAGTCCTAAAGGGAATTTTCCCAGATCCCTGTGAAGGGAAAGAAGGAGTTCAAGCAAAAGGAACCCCAGGAGCTATATGCTGTCCCCTTTACAACAATGTACTCTGCATTTTAACTCACTTTCCCATGGACTTTGTATGTACTTGTAGGAGAATGTGTCCTTACTTTGTGGGGCTGTTTTGTACTTAGTAAGCTACTCTTACTATACCACTAAAAGCTAATTAAATCTGTCTGACTCGAGGGCAGCTAGGTGACGCAGTAGATAGAGCACCAGCCTTGGATTCAGGAGGACCTGAGTTCAAATCTGGCCTCACACACTTCACACTTACTAGCTGTGTGACCCTGGGCAAGTCACTTAACCCTCAAAGCCCTGAAAAAAACAAAAAACAAACAACCAACAAAAAATCTGTCTGACTTATTGATGTCAGTCGACAATAATTGGAAGGAACACACTGGTAGGGGTTAGTAAGTTACAGAATTATAAAACCAACTCCACCTTCCAACCCAAGCTCTTCAACTGGGAGGAGGAGTAGCTAAATTCTAGGTACCCTGGCTTCCAGTGCAAGTAGGGATTGGAACAATAGTTCACAGAGCCACGTATTACCTAGAAAAGAATGAGCAGGTAAAAAGTATAAGCAATATTGCTTTCCAAAAGTGAGAAGCAGTGGAGGAAGCAAAATTAAACCTAAATAAAGTCAGAGAACCCAATTAAACAAAATTATTCTGTTGGGGGAAGGGTGGGGAGGATCTTGGAAGGAGAACCAAAAGGAGACAAAAACCAGAAAAGACTTGTAAATATTTTTGTAATAGACTACTCACCATCAGGAATATTGGAGCCATCACATTTATACTTTAACATCACTTCCCTCAATGTGCTGCATAAAAAGGCAAAAATGACCTAGGTTGAACAAAAAAGAAGGGGGAGATATCTGCATGAGACTAAGACCCCATTTTCATGACATTGAATGATAGATTCTCAAAGTAAGTGAATGAGGATAAGATACCAGGAGTAGATGGGATAATATGAAGCATTATTGTTAAATTAAATTAAAAAGAAAGATGTTATCTGAAAGAATAACAGTAACTATTGACCTATATACCTAATTTCCTATCTATACAAAAATTTTTATGAGAGTAATCTACACATCCATCAAGGACCTCCTTGATGAAGGTATGAGAAGGAGATGAGGAGTTTCACAATGGATATTCTACAATAAACCACATTTTTACAATCACATGATTGAATGAAAGGTAGAGAACAGAGATGTCAAACATAAGTCTAACATGCAGCCCACAACAACCCAAGGATATCTCAAACCAAATTAAAATGTAATTTAAAATATTTAATATGTAAATGTTTTAGGAGGCAGTTAGGTGGCACGGTGGATAAAGCATCGGCCCTGGATTCAGGAAGACCTGAGTTCAAATCTGACCTCAGACACTTGACACTTACTAGGTGTGTGACCCTGGGCAAATCACTTAACCCTCATTGCCCTGCAAAAAAAGATTTAAATGTTTTATAGATATTTAAATATTTAACAAAATAAATAAAATACAATAAACATAGTGTTATTATGTGGCTTTCTAAGTCAGTCCATACCCTCAGGGATCCTTAGGTACAGTTTAGTGTCCCTATTTATATTTGAATTTGCATCACAGGTAGAGAAAATACAAAGTCCCACTGTGCTTATTTGTTGGGTTTTTAAAACTGTTTGATTGAATGGAGCAGGCTCTCTTCTGACAAGTTGTCTCTGGCACATCTGTCAAAATCATATGAGATTCCTTGAAAGATGTAACAACAAAGATAACTCTATTCAAGGACTCTTTGATTATTAGCATCAAGCAAATTATAAATCATGGAGACAATTGCTTGGCAAATATATTCATCTCTGTCATGAAGAATGTCCAGTATAGAATCCAAATTGAAGATGGATTCACAATGTACTATCCAAGCTTTCCCCTCCTCTATAACACAGGTATCCTTGAAAACTCCCCCCAATATGAGGTGTATTCTAGTTGTGCAGAAGCATACATTCAAAACCATACTCCATGAGCCCCAACTGATGTGTTTCTCTCACCAACCTAATAGAGGACATGTTTATTCAAATCAAAATGCATTTAATTAAACTCAGTAGCTGGATAAGTGACAAGAAAGGTTATGTAAACAGGTTTCCAAATCACCAATGGAGAAAGTAACACATATTTGGTCAAATTAAGCCATGGCAAAGAACATGTGTAGGTAATATGGAAGAGAATTTACATGGGGAATACACGTCCAGGGCATAGCTAGAGGGTGTACACATGGGGAACATATATGATCAGTGCACATTCATGGCCAGGGCACTGTATACTTCTGATGTTGCAGAGCTGTTCAATCTCCTGGTGTCGTTACCGGGTGAGTTGCTTTCTCCAGTGAGCTGGATCCCTCTGACTCTCTGATCTCTGCCATATTGTTTTCTGTTGTGTATCTCTACTTACTTCCAGGTGGTCTAAGTTGTTTTCTGCTACCAAATGCTGAATTTTGCTGAGATGTGAGAGGCAGTGTGGTAGAAAGGAATGAGCTCTTGACTAAGAGTTTGGAGTTTGTTGTTCTTCAGTCATTTCAGTCATGTCTGACTCTTTGTGACCCCCTTTTTGGGTTGTCTTGGCAAAGATACTGGAGTGGTTTGCCATTTCCTTCTCCAGCTCATTCTGTTGTTGTTGAGTTGCTTCAATCGTGTCTGACTCTTCGTGAGCCCATTTGGGGTTTTCTTGGTAAAGATACTGGAGTAGTTTGCCATTTCCTTTTCCAGCTCATTTTACAGATGAGGAAACTGAGGCCAACAGGGTGAAGTGACTTGCCCAGGATCACACAGCTAGTGTATAATGCTGGATTTAAACTCAGATCTTTCTGACTCCAGGTATGCTGTCCTATCCACTGTGCCACCTAGCTGCCCTCACTAGAGGAGAGTTTGGAGACAAGGGTTCAAATCTCAGCTTTGACATTTACTAGCTATGCTACTCTGAACAAGTTGCTTAATTTCTTTGAGCCTCAGTTTCCTCATCTGTTAAATATGTCAGTAGGACCAGATGATATTTATAGGTGTCTTGGTGTCATTGTGAATAATGCACTAGATTTTGAGTCAAGAAGACCTGAGTTTATACTCCTGATACATCTGTATGCTGGTTATGAGAACCTTAGTAAGTCACTTAACCTTTCTCAGCCTCAATTTCCTCATCTGTGAACTGGGGAATTTTACAAACCTCAAAGAGTTATTGTAAGAATCAAATGAGATAATAAATGGAAAGTACTTTGAACACTTTAGGTATAGAAATGTCCACTGCATTATGTGATGTCTTGGCTAGATTGTAGCTTCTATGGTCCCCACCCCCCAGTCCTGAAAAACCCATAGCACAAGTCTTGTCTTTTTGGAATCAGACACCATCCAGTGACATAAAGGCAGCTGGTTAGGGAAATCCCTTTGGAAACTGAAGTCTTTCTTTTAATCTGAATGTTCTCTTCTGCTCTTCTCTGACTTTCTCAGCTTAATTCTTAAAGGAGTTATGGTTAGAAATTATTTTATTCTTATCATACTTCTGGAAAATCATTTCCCAGAGCTCAACTTGTCAAAACTACAGAGGAGCTGAGTAAAGATGTGATGAAGGGACTCTCCTCAGCACCCCTCTTATGGTCCTTGGGTTCCATAGAAATTACAGAGAACAAGAATGATAGTGCCAAGGGGTGCCAGTGATCTTCTGTTTACATTCTTGCCATTGTGTGCATAGAAAAGAGGGATGGAATTGGGCTTCTGAGGTCCTTGAATTTCAGGCACAGGAGTCTGAATTTCACTCAGTAGACAATATGGAGCCACAGAAGACAGAGGGATGGCACAGCTGAATAAGACTATTCTGGAAATTGTATGATGAATGGATTGGAAGGGACATGGGGATATGGATAAAAAGACTTAAAGGGGACACTAGTAAAATAGTCCAGGGTGGAAGTGACAAGGGCTTCTAGTCCCTGTGTCATAGTGGTGTGAACAGAGAAGGTATAAACTCAAGAGATGCTGTGGAGATGGAATTAGCAGGTGATTCTATAGCTGATTGGATATGAGAGTGCATGGAGAGGAAGGATCAAAGATAACACCAGGGTTATAAATATGGGAACACAGTGATTGCTAGGGTCACATCCCCAAACTGTGAAGTCCAAAAAAGGATTAGGTTTAAAGGGAAGGAGATGAGTTTGGTTTGGAATGCACTGGATTGGGAATACAGATGGGAGATCCAAATAGAAATATTTTATGGACAAGTGGAAATGTGGGTCTTTAAATGGTAGCCAGGAGCAGTGAATAGAGTATCTAGCTTAAAGTCAGAAAGACTCATCTTCCTGAGTTCAAATCTAGCCTCAGACACAAGCTATGTGACTCTGAGCAAGTCACTTAACCTTGTTTCCTCATCTGTAAAATGAGCTGGAGAAGAAAATGGCAAACCACTCCAGTATCTTTGCCATGAAAACCCCAAATGAGGTAACAAAGAACCAGATACAACAACAAAATGGTAGTCATGGGAGTGAATAAGACTGACATGTGAAAGTGAAGAGAAAAGAGACCAAAGGTAGACATTTGGGGGAAAACGATTTTGAGGGCTTGGGGAAATAGTAAAGAATCAGTGAAAGACAGAAGGTATGTCCGGAGAAGTAGGAGATAAAGGAGAGTGTGGTTTGTCTTTAAGCTAAGGGAGGAGAATTGGTCTCCAGGATTAAAGACTACAGAGGTCAAGGAGGACAAGGACTGAAAAGGGTCACTGCATATGGTGTCCGGACAGGTACTGATGGCCTTTGAGAAAGCACCTCTAGGAGAATGGTAAGAGAGGAAGCCAGATTGCTGGGGGCTGATGAGGGAGCAGGCAGGGAAGAAGTAGAAGCATAGGGTGGAGACATCTTTTTCAAAAAATTGAGCTGTGAAGGGAAGGAGAAGGATGGGAGGGCAGCTGACTGGGGAAGATTGCTTTCACGTCCCCTCTGAATCTTCCCATTTCCCAGGTAAACATTCCCGGTTCCTTCAGCCAAGCCTCCTATGTCATGAACGCCAGATCAGTGAGCCCTCCTCTGGGCTCACTAGTTTAAATCATGGTACCCAGAGCTGTCTGAAGAGAACAGAGGACCATCACCAACCTGCTTCTGGAAGCAGTGCTTTTGGGGATGCCACCCAAGAGGACCTTTCCTTTTGGGGATTCTCCATCACACTCCTTTGATCAAACAATCAAGCAGGATTCATCATTAAGTGACCCCGTGTAGCAGGCACTGTGGTAAGAAGCCCAGTTACAGACAAAAGGAATTGTTGAGCTTAGAGAGCTCAAGGAACCCAGTTAAGATGGACTAGAACCAGAACTGGCAGGTTCTTGAGTCTGAGCCTCCTCCAGTCCAGCCCTGGGGGGAGTCATGAAGGCAGGGAAGAGAAAGCCCATTAAGCCCCCCTCCCCAGGAAGATGGGCCCCCTGTGAGCTTCCTGCTTCCCAGATGGCCACATCGGCGACTGTTTGCATGCTCTCTCCTGGAGTGTTTGTGGGGCTCCGCAGCCTTGTTTAAATTCAGGCGAAGACCTTTCTGCACCAGCGTCTCGGGCTCTCACTCATGAGCTACACATTTAATTCCCAGTGACAGATGGTGCTGAGTGGGTGGTGTTGGGGGTTGGCGATGGATTCGGGAGCCGACAAAATCAATTACAGAGCCCATGTGCTGACTTCCAAAGTGCAGGGGAATGAAGCCAGTGCACCCCCTGCCTCCCACTTCCTGGGCCATGGGTAAGTGGAGGAAGACCCCAGGCTCAGTATCCTATCTTGTAAAATGAGGGGGCTGGAGCAGATTGCCCCTGAGCTCTCTTCCAACTCTAAAATGAGGAGCCCTGTTCAAAGCCGACTCATCTCTGCTGCTGTTCGGAAATTCTGAATCCCTCCCCCACCTTCCTTGAATCCCTGCTATCATCCACTGAGGAAGGGGTCAGCTATTCATTCGAGAAACATATATTGGATGCCTTCCTAAGATGGTGCATCTAGAACCTAAGAACACTCTTGATGTGGCCAGGGAACAATTTGGTAATACTATAAATTCCCTAATCCTTAACATTTTTTATTCTGAATGCTGCCAAAGATGGCTTCCAACAATGCCAGGGATAGAATTTTGGACTTGGAGTCAAGAAGACCTGAGTTTGAATCCTGCCTGTATGACCCTGGGAAAGTCACTTAATCTCACTCAGCCTGTTTCTTCTTTGCCCAACATATGAGGATGTAGGTCCTTCAGAATGGATGAACTCTGATGCCGTGAGTCAGCACACTCTTCTGACCTGTCTCATCATTCTGTGAAGATAAGGGGGGCTGCATTCACCTGAACCAAAGCAGTATCCTTGATGAACGTTCCTTCCATGTTACTGTTAAGTAAACTTGTACTAAATGATTGGGAATCTCCAAGTGTCTCATTTCATTCCAGTCCTGAACCTTAATCACTGACTGGCCTGAGTCAGGCCTAACCCAGAACATCAGCTAAAACCCAGAAGGTTTCCAATGCGTCAGGTCTCCCTCCCAGATCTCCTCATGCCCCTAAAGCCCTCATTCTGCATCTCATTTCTACTTATGATTTTTTCCCTGCTAAATTAGGATTCAGGGTTCAAGCAGCACCCTGGAAGTGAATTCATTCTTCCATATTAGCACCTCCCAGAGGAGTGGGAGTGGGGGGGGCACAAAGAGGAGTGGGGAGGAGTGTCACAGTGGGATTTGTTTAGAGGATGGAATGGAATAAGCATTTAGTAAGCAGCTTCTTAATATGGGCACTAGGTGGCACAGTGGGTGGATTCAAGGCCTGGAGTCAGGAAGACTCATCTTCTTAAGTTCAAATTCAGCTTCAGACACTTACAAGCTGTGTGACCCTGGGCAAGTCATTTCACCCTGTGTGCCTCAGTTTCCCCATCTGCAAAATGATCTGGAGAAGGAAATGGCAAACCCCTTCAGTATCTCTGCCAAGAAAACCCCAAATGGGGTCATGAAGAGTCAGACACAACTGAAAAAACAACCCCCAAAAGCACCTCCTATGTGCCAGGTACTGTGTTAAGCCCTTTACAAATAATCTCATTTGAACCCAGTGGTTAGACCGACTTCAGCCAAATGAATGTCAACAACTAGAAGAGATAAAACAACAGCAATGATAATAAGCATTTATGAGGTGCCTACGATATGCCAGGGCCTGTGCTTCGGTGCTAGGTATATAAAATGAAACTATTCCACCCCTCAAAAAGCTTACAGTCTATTTATCAACGAATAAATCTACAAATATTTAAAGTCAGGAGAAAAAAATCACTAAGAGCATTTGGAAGTAGAGGGGACTTGAGGGATCATCTACTCATCTAATTTTTCAAAAGGAGAAACCGAGGCCCAGAAGCAATACACATTCTACTCCAAAGGGCTTCTTCGATTTCCTCACTAGCAGCATCAGAACATCAGAGTGGAAAAGGACTTATGGGCCAATCATTTCTCTCTGTGGGATTGATCTTTCCATCACAATTCAGCTGCCTGTGACTTCCCTGGACACCTGGGGTCTTCTCACTTTGGGATATCCTGCTCCCATGCTAGTTCCCTCCTCCCATTGCCCTATTTTGGGGACGGGCCTGGGCCGCCATGCTTCATTCCCCTACCTCCTGTGTTTTACGTTCTTCCCCCTCACTTTTTTTTTTTTTTGGCAGGGCAATGAGGGTTAAGTGACTTGCCCAGGGTCACACAACTAGTAAGTGTCAAGTGTCTGAGGCCAGATCTGAACTCAGGTCCTCCTGAATCCAGGGCCAGTGCTTTTTCCACTTAACTGCCCCCTTCCCCCTCACTTCTAAGCCTTCCAGCTTTCTCTTATGTGTTGTGTTCCATCATTAAAAAGTAAGCTCCCTGAGGGAAGGAACTATCTTTTTTCCCCTTGGACTTATATCCCCAATGCCAAGCTCAGTGCCTGGCCCAGAGAAAGCACTCAATAAGTGCCTGTTGCTCGTTACCTGCCTGTGTGCCTCAGTATTCCTATTGGTTAAAGAGAAGGCCTATATGACCTCTAAGGTATTTTTCATGGCTAGATCCTATGATTCTCTAACATTTCAGATTTTGTGAAGTCTGCCTTTCCCCCCTCCCCCGTTACAACATCCCTGGGAGACAATCCCATGGGTCTTCCAGCCTTTGATTAGATACCTGTAGTGATGGGGGAGATCCTTCCTTTTTGGACAGTACTGATTATTCAGACATTTTTTCTTTCGTAGGGGTGAAAGTTCTTGCCATCACCCCCCTCATTCTCTCCTCCTTTGCTCCAGGAGATGACAGCATAGGAATCTCTTTATTCTTCGTCTATTGCTTTTCTATCATACCCTCCCTTGTGGTTATTCCAAGTCATTTCTTCTCTATTCAAGCTCCCTACAGTCAAGATGTGCTGGTATGACTTCTGTGGAGGAGCCAAGATGGCAGAGGAAAGGCAGTGAGCTCTCGAACTCATGACACGATCGCTCCAAAAAACATCCAAATAATGCCATAGGACAAAACCTGGAGCAGCAAAATCCACAGAAGGATGTGCTGGAATCATCTTCTAACCAAGAACCGCTTGGAAGGTCAGAAGGAGGGAGCTGCTGTGCTGAGACAGGATTGGAGCCCAACCCCACAGTCACCCTGACACAGATCCAGTCCCAGGAAGGCCCTCACTAGAGAAGGAGACCCCTAGAGCCTCTGAATCAGCTGCAGCGCCAGCATCATCTGGAACTAAGCTCACAGTCTGGTGAGAGGGCTGAGTCCTTGGCAGGGGGGAGACTACGGGGGTCTATGCTGGTGCTGAGGCAGAGCTTGGGTTTTTCACCCCTGCTGAGAACCAGGAGGTAGGCTTGAGTAGCAGTGGCCCAGGTGGGGGAGGGGCACAGGCTCGTAGGAGCTAACAACCACAACACACAAAGCTGGTTGATTAGCAAGTTGGTCTGAGGTCATCTGATGACCAGAGAATAGGCCAGGCAAATGAAGAACCTGATCCTCCTTAAATCATACCACCTGGGACTTCTGAAGCTTGGGATACTGCAGCCTGGAAACAGTGCCCCACTTTAAGGAGCTAAAAGTCAAGTCAAAGAAAGGCAAGATGAGCAGACAGAGAAAGGTAAGGGCCATAGAAAGTTTCTTTAGTGACAAGGAATATTGAGGTGCACCCTCAGAGGAAGATGTCAACATCAGGGCCCCTATATCTAAAGCTTCCAAGAAAAATATGAATTGGTCTTAGGCCATAGAGGCACTCAAAAAGGACTTTGAATATAAAGTTAGAGAGGTAGAGGAAAAATTGAAAGAGAAATGAGGATGATGCAGGAAAGACATGAGAAAAAAGTCAACAGCTTGAAAAGCCAAATGGAAAAGATCTCTGGTGAAAATAATTACCTAAGAATTAGAATTGAACAAATGGAAGCCAGTGACTTTATGAGAAACCAAGATACAATAAAACACATCCAAATGAGTTTAAAATAATAGAGGGCAATGTGAAATATCTTCTGGGAAAAACTGCTGACCTGGAAAATAGGTCCAGGAGAGATTATTTGAAAATTATTGGTCTACCTGAAAAACATGATCAAGGAAAGAGCTTAGACATCATCTTCCAAGAAATTGTCAGGGAAAATTGCCCTGAAATTCTAGAAGCAGAAAGTAAAATAGAAATTGAAAGAATACACCTATCACCTCCAGAAAGAGATCCCAAAAGGAAAACTCCTAGGAATATTATAGCCAAATTTCAGAGCTCTCAGGTCAAGGAGAAAATATTGCCAGCTGCCAAAAAGAAAGAATTCAAGTACTGTGGAGTCCCAATCAGGATAGCACAAGATCTAGCAGCTTCTACATTAAAAGATCAGATGGCATGGAATATGATATTCCAGAGGGAAAAGGAATTGGAATCACAACCAAGAATCACCTACCCAGCAAAACTCAACATAATCTTTCAGAGGAAAAAGTGGGACTTTAATGAAAAAGGGGACTTTCAGGAATTCGTGATGAAAAGACCTGAACTGAATGGCACTTTCAAATACAAGACCCTAGAGAACCATAAAAAATTGGAGGTGGGGGACATACCTGGGGTTGTGCAGTGGGTGACTGTCTTGTATCTGAGGCCGGGTTTTGGCTGGGATCCCCCTGGGTCTAGGGTGGATGCTTTGTCCACTGTGTCATCTACCTGCCCCATGATGACATCTTTAGGGTTAAATTGAGGGGTGAGGGGAATGCACTGGGGTAGGGGGAAAGGCAGAGGTGAAATCCTACATGAAACAGGAAAAGGCTTATGGAGTGGGGGAAGAGATGGGAGAGGAGCACGGCAGTAAATGAATTTTACACCATCAGAAAAGGCTCAAAGACCTTAAACTCATCAGAGTTGTCTCAAGAAGGGACTAACACACACACACACACACACACACACACACATCCAACTGGGTGGAGTGATCTACTTAATCTGGGCAGTAAATGAGCCTAACATTCATCAGAATTGGCTCAAAGACCTCAATATCCTTAGAATTGGCTCAAAGAGGGAATAATGTACACACTCAATTGGGTGGAGTAATCTCTCTAACCCTGCAGGAAAATAGGAGGGGAAGGGGATAAAGAGAGAGGGGCAAAAGAAGGAAGGGCAGAATGGGGGAGGGGACAGACAGAAGAAAATCCCTTTTGAAGAGTGATAGGATGAAAGAAGATGGATAATAGAATAAATTTCATGGGGAAGGGAATAGGATGGAAGGGAAACAGTTAACAATAGCAATCATGAAAAAGAGAAAAGGGGGGAAATTGCACAAAAAATATTTATAGCAACTCTTTGTGGTGGCTAAGAATTGAGAATCAAGGGAATTTCCATCAATTGAGGAATGATGGAAGAAACTGTGCTATATGATTGTGGTGGAATGGTCTTGTGCTATAGGAAATGACAAACAGGATGATCCCAGAAAAACCTAGAAAGACTCATGAACTGATGTACAGTGAAGTGAGCAGAGCTGGGAGGACATTGTGCATAGTGACAGCAGTATTGTTCAATGAGCAATTGTGAATGACTTAACTACTCTCAGCAATCCAATGATACAAAACAATCTCAAGGGTCTAATGAAGAAGCTTACTATCCACTCCCATAGAAACAACTGATAAAAAGAACACTTGTGGATTGTGATCTTGTGGAGGGGAGAGGAAAGGGAGGGAGGGAGGGAGGGAGAAAAATTTGGAACTCTAAATTTTATGAAAATGAATGTTGAAAACCACCCTTACATGTAACTGGAAAAAATAAAATAAATGTTTGTTATTAAAAAAAAAAAGATGTGCTGGTAAATGTTTAACAACCAGCTCTCTGGGAAAAATAAAAATAAAAGTATGCATAGTACATTTTAAACACCATTTCTATCACTTTCTTAAGTCTAGACAATCATGAAAACAATAAATCAAGTCTTGATTTAGTGCTTTTGCCAACTAAAAATTTAACAGTCTGTTCTCTTGAGCTGGTTTGAGCTGCCTACAGTGTACACCTGTTCCCCCCTCAGTAGAGGACCTCAACTTCTGCTTTACTGAGAAAATAGAAACCAGTCATCACGAGCTCTCCCTTCTCCCCTTCCGCCAATCCTACAACCATGCTGCCCCAGTACTCATTTCCTTCTCCTTTGCCCTAGTCTCTGATGACGGAGTGGCCCTTCTCTTTGCCAAGGCTATCTCCCACTACTTACACTTTTGATCCTGTCCCCTCTGTCTCTTCCAGATCCTTGCCTCCCCAATCATTTCCTTTCTTTCTCTATACTTTAATCTCTCCTCATCCACCATTTCTCCCTCTCCTGCCTACAAACATGCCCATCCTGAAAAAACCTCCCTTCCCTTTCACAATCAGACTCCTAGAAAAGGATTTTGGTGTCTCCATTTCTTCACTTCTCTCTCTGTTCTCAATTCCTTATAGTCTGGCTTCAGATTCACTGCTTGACTGAAACATTAAGAGGCTCTCTGCAAGGTATACGGTGGTCTCAACTGCCCTTTTTTCTGTCCTCATTATACTTAAACTCTCTCCACCCTTTGCCAATGTCAACTACCTTCCCCTTTCATATACTCTCTCCTCCCCCAGTTTCTGAAAAAATAATAGCAATAAAACACTGACATTGTGCTTTAAAGTTGGCATCTCACTGTTAATCCCATTTGATCCTCATAGCAACCCTGAAAGGTAAGGGCTATTATTATCTCTATTTGACAAATGAAGAAACTGAGGCTTAGAAGTTAAGTGACTTACCTAGGATCACATGGCCAATAAATGTCTCAGACTGGATTTGAGCTTAGGTCTTCCCAATTCTGGGTCTAGCTCTCTATTTACTGTATCCCCTAGCTTCCTAGACCCTCCTCACACCTGCCTAACATCTCACCTGGATTATTATAACACCTCTGAGGTCCCTTCCAGATTTGAGAGTCTGTGGTTTCCAGTCTTTTCATCTCATCCACCCCCTTAGGAATCTTGCTTGGCAAGACTTGAAGAAGGTGTTGATGAGAGCTGTGCTTTCCTATCTCCGGAAGAGGCTGTGCGTGAATATATCACACACATTGCTCTCTAAGGACTCCAAAGCCTCTAGGTGGGGCCTGTCATCCACACAGAATGGGGAGTTCATCCATTCCCCTTCCAGATTTCTCTGTACACCATTGTTATTTGGACACTGGCTGACTCAATGAAACAGGGAACACTGTCATTCAAAACCAGGTATATTCTTATAAACACAGACAATGAAATATATTTTATGTGTTTTTCTGCCCCAAGGGTTCTTTTATTGCTATTTTTGGGGTTATCGTATCAGGAGCCCTGTGAGCTTAATGTCTTTCCTCCGCCATGTTGGCTCCGCCGGCTGAAATATATTTTAAAAGTTTACTACTCACATGCTATTGTCCTTCTGACACTGTAAAATGTTTTCTATTTAAGTCTCCCAGCACCAAACACCAAGCTTTTCACCC
The DNA here is from genome assembly GCF_019393635.1 of Dromiciops gliroides. Lineage (NCBI taxonomy): Eukaryota > Metazoa > Chordata > Mammalia > Microbiotheria > Microbiotheriidae > Dromiciops > Dromiciops gliroides. Next base: position 28,495,949 of record NC_057864.1, read on the forward strand.
AGTAGGTGCTTAATAAATGTTTATTGAATTTTCAGAAGAATTAAAATAAATGTGAAAAAAAACCAAGTATAATTATTTTGTGTATCTTCTATCTGGGGCAACTAGGTGGCACCACAGTGCATAGAGCACCAGCCCTGCAGTCAGGAAGACTCATCTTCCTGAGTTCAAATCTGGCCTCAGATACTTACTAGTTGTGTGACCCTGGGCAAGTCATTAACCCTGTTTGCCTCAGTTTCCTCATCTGTAAAATGATCCAGAGGAGGAAATGGCAAACCACTGCAGTATCTCTGCCAAGGAAACCAAATAGGGTCACTAAGAGTCAGACATGACTAAAATGACTCAACAACATCAAAAATAAAGATAAGAATAGCATCTACCTCTCAGGATTATGTGAGGATCAAATAAGATAACATGTACAGTGCTTTGCAAACCCTAAAGTTCTATGTAATTGCCAGTTGTTATTAATAAGTATGTTTTAAAATATTCTTCATAAATATGAAGTGAATCAATACTATAGTATACAAAGTCATTAGATACAAGAAGTTTAGGAGGGAGGGCACTGGTAGCAGTTGAGAGAATCCATCAATAACATTTATTAAGCACCTACTGTGTGCCAGGCATTGTGCTAAGTGCTGGAAAGTCTTTATGATGAAGATAAGCTGACTCTTAAGTGAAGAGAGGAACTCAGAGAGAGAGAGAGAGAGAGAGAGAGAGAGAGAGAGAGAGAGAGAGAGAGTGCATCCCAGGAATGTGTGACTGACAGTTCAAAGGCATGGAGATAGGAGCTATTATATGAGGACAGAGAAAAAGCCAATTTGGCTGGATCATAGAGTGTTAGAAAGGGAGTAATGTCCATGAGTCTGGGAAGAAAGATAGGCAATGGATTATGCAGGGTATTAAGAATTTCTGTTTGATCCTAGAGATGTTAGGGAGCCATTGGAGGTGAATCAGTGAGGGAGTCACATAGGGATGTTTAAGAGAAATCACTTTGGTATCTGTGTGGAGAATGGACTGGACTGGGGGATACTTCAGGTAGGGAGCTCAATTAGGAGGTTGTTGTGATAATCCAGGTGAGGGGGAGAGGAGGAGAGGGAAGGAGGAAGAACAAGGCATAGAGCATAGTCCTGGAGAACCCCCACAGCTAAGGGATGTGATTGTGAGCCAGCAAAGGAGGCTGAGATAGGTAGGAAGCCAACCAGGAGACAGCAGGGCTATAAAACCCTAAAGGAGGAAACATCTAGGAGAAGAGGGTAACCAACAAGGCCATGGAGAGGTCAGGAAGGATCAGGACTGAGAAAGGGCCGTCAGATGTAACTTTAGAGAGAACAGTCAAAGAATGAGATTACCAAGGGCAGAAGGATGAGAAGAGGGTAAGTGGGGGCCTCCAGTGTAGACAACCTTTTCAAAGAGTTTGACTGAAAATGGCAGAGACCCAGAGGGAGAGAGCTTGAGGGGATGGGAGGGTCTAATGAAGGTTTTCCTAAGGATGGGAGAGACTTGGATATGTTTGAAGGAATCAGGGAAGAAATCAGTCGATAAGGAGAGGCTGAAGATGAGAGAAATACAGAAAACAGTCAGGGAGGATTGACAATGCAATCTACCAGAGAATGTGGGAAGGAACAAGAACAGGTACACATGCATGGAGGGGGGTTGGCTTTGGCAAGAAGAGCCACCTCTTTGTCAGAGACTGAGGGAAAGGAGGGCATGGTGGGAGAGGATGTCAAAGAGCTGGGACATGAAGAAAACAGGGAAGAGGAAGCTTCCACCTCATGGCCTCATTTATTAAAGTAAAGTGATGAGGTCCTCAGCTGAGAGAGAGGGAGAAGGGGGAAAGAACAGAGGGTAGAGTGAAATAGCTTCTGTGGGAAGTGAGATGGGTCATCAGTCAGGGAGGAATAAAAGGACCACCAGTGAGACTGGATAACATGGACTGGTAACATACCTAGTGAGCTCATATGGGAGATTGGCTCCAACTTCATCCAGTGACTTGCGAGTAGAGATGGAGGAAATAGATGGTTGGAGTAGAGAAGAGCAGCAATAGAACAAGGAGGTGAGAGATTCAAGAGAAGAGGATGAAGCTGAGTTAGAATGCCAAGCTCCTTGGCTGAAGATGGAAAGGAAGGGAAGTGGTGCCAGAGCAGCAGGATTAGCCTGGAAAAGGATTGTAGGAGGAAGGGAGGTCTTAATGATGGTGAAGAACAGATGGAGTGATAGGAGGTTGTGGTCAGCTGGGGAGTGTCAGCACTTCTAATTAGGGAAGTGGAACCCTTGGAAAGAATGGCCAGTGTGTGACCATCCCTGTGCATGACTGAGATGGAGTCAAGATCTTGGGACTTAGGGAAGTTGACGGAGTGGAAGATTGGGGAATTTGAGAGAGTGCCTACACGGAAATGAAAGCACCCTGGGATAAGATTCTAGGAATTCCTCTAAGGATACACCTAAGGATTCAACTCACATTTTTCAAATGTTCATGTCTTATCTCCCCTTCTAAAAATGTGAGGTTTAGGAGGACTGTATTTCATCCATATTTATCACCTGCATGGGGCTTGGCACACATACATATGGATGGATCCTGTACTTAAAGACCAGAATCAATCAATCAACCAACCAATGAGCATTTATTAAGCATTCTCTAGAGAGTCAGTGGAGCCTAGAGGATAGGGAGACAGCTTTGAAACCGGGAAGACGGGTTTAAGTGCCATGTCAGACATTAGCTGTGTGACCCTGGGTAACTCAGTAATCTCTGAGACTCTAAGTCAACGCTGGCCTGCGTTGGCAGAGAGGACTTCCCACGTAAGAGTTCTCTAAACTAATGAGTTAAATCCTAAGTCCAGTTCCTATTCCTAAGTGCCAAATAAACAGAGGCACAGGCCACTGGGGTCCCTTCATACTCAGAGATCCTATGATAAGGAGATGGTGATGGACTGATCCACTCCTGACTCCAGGTTTTTTAAAAAAAATGTGCATATCAACAGGACTTCTGCCATCTTAGCGTAGAAAAGCCAGAAGAAATCTGAAGGTCACCAGCCACAGAGCCATCCAAAATCAGAGACCCTGAGAACTACAAAGGACCCTCTGAGGCATCCTGGCTGGCCCATTCCTCAAGAGGAATCCCTCAACAAACCATCTCCAGGTTTTTGGCCCCAGGATCTTCACAGAGAGGGAAACCCCTTCTTCCCAGGGCAACCCCTTTCGCCTTTGGTGGTTGTAGCCAGTGGGCAGTTTTCTCACAATGAGCCTCTCTACAGCTTGCACCTGTTGATCCTCGTTCTGCCCTCTAGGGACAAGCAGAGCGAGGTCTACCTTGGGAGGACAAGGACTGTTTAGTTTTTTGCCTTTGTTTCTCTAGAGCCTAGGACAGCAGCCTGCGCATAGTAGGTACTTAATGTTTGTTGAACTGAATTGAAGTTTGTTTTGCACATGATAGCTTTTCAAATATCTAACAGCTATCATATCTTCTCCAGGCTAAATTACCCCCATTTCCCTCTAACCAACCCTCGTATAGCACTGAGTTTTCCTTCTTTCTCACTGCTTAGAATCCTTGGCTTCCTTCCCTACTCTCTGTTGGAGGCCTTGCCCAGGGTCCCCATTTAAACTATTTATATAAATATTGTCTTCCCAATTAGCATGTAAGCTCTTTGAGGGCAGGGGCTGCTTTGTTTCTGTCTGTGTATTCCCAGTTCTCAGCTCAGTGAGTCCTTAATAAATTTATGTTGATTGAATGCTCTCCAATCCTTCTACCCATCTTCCCTTTCCAGACACTCTCCAGTTTATCAAAATCCTTCTGGAAATGTGGTAACCAGCATTTTGGGCTGCCAAGTCACACTGCTCATTCAAGATTATTGTCAGATGGACTCTCTGGAAACCTCAAGGTTTATTTGTTTAGAGAATTGTGATAGTCATGCTTGGCTCTTAGAATGCAGAACCTAAGTTAGAGCTGGGAGGGCCCTTAGAACATGGAGTGTCAAGGCTAGGAAGAGCCTTAGAACAGGGAACGTGAAATGTCAGAGCTGACACAGATCTTGGAACATGGTGTTAATCATGGAGAGAATTACTCATGAAAACCCTTTCAGAGAAGGGAAGTGAGCTTCAGATAAGGCAAAGGAAGGACTCGGTAGGCCTCATCTTGCACAAAATGCCTTGTATAAAACCTAATATAAAACCTGAGTGCAGACTATAATCTGTAATTTTTCCAGATATTCCTTTCTATATTGGTACATATGGGTATATACTAAAAAAGATATAGCAAAATATATTTAATTTATTTTTTCCTATAAAAGAAATCTGATTTAATGGGATGGCCCATACTCAGACCAATAGATATTTAGAGAGATGTTGACTATGAGTCTTTTCCAGACATAACCTGTTCTGGAAGAAAGAGCCCTGGACTTAGCAGGTCTGAGAACTCTCTCTGAGGTTGCTGAGCTGGGTGACCTTGGACAAGTCACTTCCCATCACTAGGTCTCAGTTTGCTCTTCTATAAAATGGGACTACCATGACTTGCAAGCCCCACTTCACAGGACTTTTGTGAGGAAAAAAAACATTTATTAAATGTCTACCATGTGCCAAGGACTTTACAAATATCTCATCTGGTCCTCACAACAACCTTGGGAGAGAGGGAGGTGCTGTTATTATTTTATTATTATATGCTATTATCATACAATGTTATTATATTATAACTGAGGAAATTGAGGTACACAGTAGTTAAGTAACTTGCCCAGGGCTACATAGCCAGTAAGGGCAGCTAAGTGGCACAGTGGAGAGAGCACTAGACCTGGAGAAGGATCTGAGTTAAAATCCAGTTTCAAACACTCACTAGCTGTGTGACTCTGGGCAAGTCCCTTAACCCTGTTTGCCTCAGTTTCCTCATTTGTCAAATGAACTGGAGAAGGAAATGGCAAACCACGCCAGTATTGTTGCCAAGAAAACCCCAAATGGGATCACGAAGAGTCGGACATGACTGAAAATGACTGAGCAACAAGAAGTATATGAAGGCCACATTTGAACTCAGATCTTCTTTGTAAACATGAATGTGTCGAAGCAAGGGGAACGATGATTTTATCTTCCCATTCACCCTCATTTACCAGGAAGAGGTCCTGCCTCATCAAGGAAAATGCCCTGCCTCAGAGAGACAGGTGTAAACGGTGATCAGGAATCACATAATTGGCGACTTTTATATAGGCCACTGGGCTATCCTTAGATCAAAACAGCCCCCTCCACCATCTGCATTCACAGACTATCAGTGTGGGGAGGGGCCTGAGAACAGGGAATGTCAGAGCTGGAAGGGTCTTAGAGCAAGAAAGGTCAGAGACAGAAAGTACCCAAGTGCATCATGGGTAGGGAACCTCAGACAGAATCTAGTCTAACTAGTACCTGAACAGGCATCCTCTCTACAACATACAGACAAGTGGGTACCTGGTCTCTCAATAAACAACTCTAGGCGTGCATGGGGAGCTGAATGCTCTGGGAGATTGTGCATTCCACCATTGAACAACTTTGATTGTTTAGAAAGTTTTCCTTATGTGGAACTTAAATCTACTTTATTTTTCCTGCCCTATTCCTTATTCTTCCCTAAGAGACAAAGAGAATGCATCTAATCCCTCTGCTACACAACTGTTCAAATATTGGAGGCAGCCCTCAGTCCCCTCATCCTCTCCGTCCCCAGATAAACATCCCCTTTCCTTTAGCTGGTCTTCAGCTGGCCTGGTCCCTAGACATCTTGCTAACATGGCCCAAATCTTTGGCCAATGTCCTTCCTCAAATACGATGCCTACAACTGAACCGCTTACTCCAGCTGCGGCCTAGCCAGGGCCAAGAACAACGACACTGCCTCCCCTTTATCCTGGACACTGAGTTTCCCTTAGGAAAGTCTATGATTCAGCATTAGCACCATGAGCGGATGAGTAAAACTGCCCAGGAGATGGCATGGCCCCCATCCAAATGGGCAATCTTCTGGGGAAATGCAATAACCCAACTTTGCCATCTCCCTGAGGAAGTCTTGCCTGCTAAATTCACTGTCAACCCCCTAACTGTATTTCTAAATCTTATCCCTTTGTGGTCACACTCTGCTTCTCTTTATCAATTTGTGTGAGGAGGAAGGAACGGTTTGGAATTATCTTCCCTATAAAGAACCATTTAGGGCACAGGCAGCAAGCCTCAGGATGCCATGACTTCATTTGCTCCTTATACAATGGCACTGATCCACCCATAATAGAAGGAGCAAATGATGACCTCGCTGCCAGGGCACTGTCAGGTTTGGAGTCTTGAGATGGGACCCAAATCCTGGGAGCATACCACCTGTTTCACACTTTCTTTTTGGCCTATCACTGTCTTGAAATAATGGGCCTCTGACACTCTTTAACTTCCTAGTTTATTAACAGCAAAAGACAAGAAATGGCCACTCCCCAAATTTCCCCAGTAACAATAAACCTGAGCTTTGACAATGAGCTAGAGGATATTCTACTGGCAGAAACAGGGGGCGGGGGAAGGGGGAGAAGAGGCTGGAGAAATGCTTTTTCCTGCTTCCCTTAAACGAACACTTCCATATTCTCATGTCTATTTAAATCTGAAGTGCAGATTACGCCTCTTTCTCTCCCGTGAAGACACTTCTGTAAGTGCGCTGCACAGAGTGATGAAACCTGATTCTTGCACAAATAGAGTTCCACGAGAAATTATCTTATTACCTATTACACCAAAAGAGCTAACGAGATAAAGGAACAGTGTGAGTCACTCCTTTGGACAATATGGAAACTCGATTTTAGCTTCTAGAAATCCGATGTAATTTCCTTCAATATTCTCTTCTCCCAGGAGAGCAGAGAAAGGGGAGAAGGAAAACACAGTGTGCAGACCTTTGGATGAAGTACCTGTGAGGTCACTGTGACAGCTTTAGGCTCCAGTTTTTATCAGACTCTCCAGATGTTTACAAAATTGTGTGTTTTGCTCTCAGCCAGGAATTATCTTGTCTGCAGGTTGTGTCTATAACTGCCCTTTATATTTAATTGGGCAATTCCTGGTATGCTAAGTCAAAAAACATTTATTAAGTGCTTACTGTGTGCCTGGCACTGGGCATATTGAAGTTAAACCAATCGCTTTTTTTGCAGGAGAAAGTGTGTGTATCTGCTGCTTAAGACCCAGCCCATAATGTCTGCAGGAGGAAAGAATATGAAGAGACCCATGAATGAGGGCTCCGTGGGGAAAGACTGAACAGGGGTGATGTTTTCTTAAAGTCAGTCGGTCAGTCAACAAGCATTTATTGTGTCAAACACCAAAGTGTTGCCTAAATCTGAGTCTCTTTTATGAAATTCAGCTTTGTGGAAGTACAAACCCTTTTTTATTTACAACCCGGCACAAAGGGCTCTAATGAGGACAAGCCATCCTACTTCCAAACAAGCACATGATTAATCGTGGGAAGAGATGCATGAGTATGACCCCAATTGATGAGCTTGTCCCTGTTGGAGATGCCCTGAGGAAAGTTTGGCTGGTGGAGCAGTTTACATAAGACTATGGGGAGGGGCGGGGGATGATGTAGGTGACAAGACTCACTAAACACCTCTTTTCCTCTTTCCTTTAGAACCCTGTGTAACTGAAATGATGCTAAGCAAATGCCACAGGGCTTCTAAAACACACACTAGCTGAACCATGCAAACTGGACCACCTCCAGGGCCTAAGGAAATTTAATCAACCCATCTTCTCTGTGATTGGCCAGACCCTGCCAAGGGTCCACATATTCTATCTTGTCAGCCTTGGGAAACTAAAGGAAAGTATCAGCAGGTTTAAGCACAGTGAAACAAGGCTCTGAAGAACATTAAGGAGATGTCATGAAGAATGTGACCAAGGGACATTGCACACTGTTCTTTCTCTGGATATTCAAAAGAACTGGAGCAGGGTATGGAGATGTGGGGAATAACACTTCTTAGGAGAAATCTGCTTAGATTCTACTCTCTTCGAGGACTCTGAAACACATCTCTGTCCATCTACCCATCTGGGAGACAAGCAGCAGCAAAAGGCAAGAGGCATGGGCATGACAACAAACTTCTTTTTTTTTATATATGTAGCTCTTAGGGTTGCTTCATCCACAGGGGACCAGGGAGCTTGCTGGTGTTTTCCTTCCTGAAAGATGGTTTCCTCTTAAGACAAAACTGTCTTAAGCTGTCTTGAAAACCAAAGAGACCAGGGACTTTAAAAGATCATTTGGATGGTACCCAGTGTGACTTACAAATATTGGAAAATTGCAATTTGATTTAATTATGGTAACCAAGGGGGTCTCTTGTACAAGGATTCACAATCTCATTGTGGGCAACTCCCTTCATGCTAAAGCAGACTGGTCCTTACATGCCTGGCCAATGGCCTAATGAGTTACTGGCTAGAATGAATGGTTTTCTGGCAACCAGCTCCCTGGCCATGAGTCCTACCTTGGTGAGGCAAGACCTCAGATAGATGACAATGGAGCCACCCCCAAAGCCCATTTAATTTAGCAGGACTTACTGAGGTTAGTGCTATACCTGTGGAGCCTTCAAGAGCCCAGAGCTTCCTCTCACACAGAGGTACCAGAAAGAGTTTGTATTAACTGGTTATGCTCAGGTCTCTAACCCAAGATGCTTCTCAATGCTCTGATTTATTGGGGAGGGGGGTACAGTTAATAAAAAAGAGGATGGAATGCCTATTCATGAGTCCAAACCAGGAAGATGGCCCACCAAAATGTAGAAGCAATGTCTAATATGAATTGTTTGGGTTAACATTAAAATGGGAAGACTCTCCCCTCTCCAATCAAAGATTGACTTATTTATGTTTGAAAGGTTTGTCGTGTAGGGCTTCTATTCAAAGAATAAAGATTAAAATACACAAAACCTTTACCATGCTTGCATTAAAGGGTAGTATAGTGGCTAAGCAGCTCTGGTTGGCTTTGTCAAGCCTAGAACCTGCTCCACTCACATCTACAGATTGCTAAGCTCATGCAGGCCTGAAGACCTTGCTTTCATAGGCACAGGAATATTTAGGCTTTTTGAGTTGGCCAGCAAGAGTTTAAATCAGATTTTGTATCACTTTTTGAATTGAGTTTTAATGACCACCCATTAATTGATGACTTGGCTTGAAATGGTTGGGTTTGGTTACATACAGGAATTTTATTTGGATACCTATCACTTATCAAAGGTATCATTGTAACACGGTAGAACGAGCACTGGAATCTTAAGATGGTTTCAAGGCTCAGCCCCACCATTTATTAGCCAGTTCATCAATTTGAGCCGTAGCTTTCTCATGCTGTAAACAGGGGCAACCTACCTCATAGGGCTCTTGGGGACATCAGTAAGATGAGGCACATGAAATGCAGTTTCTAACCTGTCAAGTACCGGCTACATGTGAAAAAGATTCAAACACCAGCTACACACTTCCTTCAAAATCCTGCTTACATAAAATCAGAGCATGGCCTATTAATGACATCCAATTCAACTACACTAGCATTTATCAAGTGCCTACTGCATGCATACATGGCAGGGTGCTAGGGGCTGGACAAATGCAAAGATAAAGCAGAAACAAAAACCTTGCCCTCTGGTTCCCATTCAGTTGAAGAGAAATGACATGTAAACACATGTGTAAACATGATCATTTCGGGATAAAGGAGAACACATTAACAACTGGGGGAGGAAGAAACATGTCCTGTAGGTGGCACCTGAAGGAAGGTATGGAGTAGATAGTTGTGGACAGCCTCTGGACAGCAGGATCAGTTAGATGCCGAGATGAGGGTGAGCATGCCAGACCTAGGAGGCAGCTTTTGCAAAGAGACTCTGAAATGTGTATTTTTAGGGAATGTGGGCCAGTTTTGCTGAGTCATTAAATGTATAAAAGGGAGTGATGTGTCATCCATCTGGAAAAGCAGGCTGTATTTTATCTTAGGGCCATAGGGAGCCACTGAAGTTTCTTAAGGAGAGGAGTGACATGGTCATCATGTTAGAGAGAGAGAGAGAGAGAGAACAATTTTTAGCGATTGTAGCCAATACAGGATTTTGATAAAAGATCTGAGCAGAATCAAGATTATCATGCAACTGTTTGTATTAAAAAAAATTCTGAATAAATACATTTAAAAATCTGCAAAGTCCACAGCCATTCTACACACTTTCATTTATTATCTGGACAGTTAAAGTACAAATAATTCAAACACAACAAGATTAAGAAAAGAAACATTTACAATACTTTTTCCCTCTGAAATGATCTAAACTAGCAAGGTTAACATGAAGTCATTCATTGTAACTAAAGTATACAACTGCCTGGTCCTAAGAAAGCTCCTTTTTCCCACCCCTTTTTCCCCCCCAATAGTAAGCACATTGTAGAGAAAAGATTTGGGCATGCCTTCCCCACTAGTGCCTGGCCAGTGTGTCAGAACATGGCCAGCCAACTGAGCTTCTTCACAGCACGTGATGGATTGTGGGATGAGTGTCCTCGCAAATGACAAGCTGGCAATCTAGAGAAGAAAACCTGAATGTGGTGGAGGCCTAAATACAAAGAAAAGCCCAAAGGTGACGTCATCTAGGATGCAAGCCGTGGTTTTTCGGTATTTCTCTACATCTACAAAAATTTGCCTCTTTGGGTGTTGGAAACCAGAGTTTTGGTGACATGCACTTAGGGGGGTTTTTTAGCATGGGAAAAAAAATAACGCACAAAATTAGCCCGAGTTATAAATAACCATAACGTTTTATTACCATTAAGACTAAACTTGTATTGAAAAGATTTTTATGTAACAAGACAAGAAAAGCAATAACCAATTTAACTATCAACTAGATTATGCATAGCGAGTAACTGCTTCTATTACCCAGGGAAGAGCATGGACCCTTTGTGATTTGGTGTTGGTTTGTTTTTCCTGTTTTCAATACAGAACCATACAAAGCACAAATGTACTCATGTGGTCGGTCAGTGCACTGGGACCGGGAGAGCCCTCCCCACCCCACCCCCCAGACGTTTTTTGTTCCCTTCGCTCTGATTTTGCATGTGTGTGTGTTTGTTTCTCCCCGATCTGAATTTACACGAAAACAAAGACCCAGTGATGGTGGTGGTTTTCTTCTACTGTGCAGTAAGAAAAAATATTCACAACAAACATGACAATAGAGCAAACGATATTTCTACACAAGTTACTTGATACCTCTGTCACTTAAGTATAAGAAAACATTTTTTTTAAGGACATATACCAACAAAACTAGCAAAGTGTTACAACTTAGAATAAATTAACCCAAAGGAAAAATAACTTTATATATATATATTTATATTATATATACACATACACACACAACGAAATGACACAATAATATGCTTCTTCCCATAGTTTAAATGAACAAAGAAGTAAAACTAGCTAGATTTGATTTTGGCCCATACGCGTCATTCACATCGGCAAGTAATAAATAAGTGATTCAAGCAAAAACCAAAAATGGTGTTTCCAATGTACCGACATAGCCCAGTTCTATCAGCACGGGCGACAAAGTCAATCTTGAAATTCCTTAACAAATTTTAAAGCAAATGTATTTTGTTTGTTTGTTTGTTTCTTCTCTTTCCTAAACACATTACATTGAACTATGACACTAAGATATGTAAATAATTTCGTAGCACCTACTGCTTAAACTAAGGAAGCTTCCGATTAGAAGAAAAAAAAATTAATTGTTTAAACTTTTGTTCTGTTGAGATCCCATACTGATGACTTAAAGAAAAACCGTCTTACACCTCCTCTCCTTGCTTTTGGGTTTTGACTGTGGGGAACTGTGGTACCCTGGGTAGACCCCTCTCTGCTCTCCCTTCCTGTAGTAGTTAATATTTTTTTTAATTATTACATGCTATGAAAAGATATGAAGATCATCTGTTTATAGCCCATCCTTCAAAAAACAATCTACGAATCCGGATTAAAACACACATCTTTGATCTCTAAAAAGTTACCAGTGCAGTTATGAACATGACAAAGCTGTCAATTTCCCCTAAATTAGCCAGTCAAAATATTTTTTTTCCTCAAATCCAGATTCTCTTGTAAAAATTCTTTATATTTTATAAAAATAGATTTTTCTTGAAACCCATTTTCAGCAAAGAGACCGCCTCTTTGGCAACATTAATGATATTAAATGGTTAATGTCATCAGGTGTCCTCCTCGGCCCCATCCCCCTAACAGAAGGCTGCTGAGTTCACATGATATAAAAGAAAAGGAAAAAGAACAATTAAAAAAAATTGCAAAAGTTTTTTTTTCCTTTCCTATTTTGCAATTTTTATTATTCCTCTTTAATTTGAAGTTGGAGGGGTTTACCAATCTGATTGGAGTAAAATGTTTTTGAAAAAGGAAGAAAAAAAAAGAGAAATCTTGTTCTTTCTTTTTTTAATTCCATTGCTTTGTAAAAACTGTGTTTTGTTTTTTTTATGTTTTTTTTTTCTGTGTGTTTTTTTTTTCTTCAAATAAGCGAATGGTCACCTTAAAAAGATTCCCCTTCAAAGAAGGCGGTAAAGTTAGCCGGCTGGGTAAAAATCCCTGTACATCGTCATCTATGTAGGTCATATTCAACAATAACAGCTATGAAAGAACATTCAATGCATCAAAGATTTGTTTTTGTTATTTTCTAAGCATTATATAAAACCCTTTCCTGGTACATCTCAGGATAATACTTAGGCAACACTGGCTTATAAAGTCCGTGGTTGAACATAAGCCTCCAAAAGTTTGTTTCTCTCTCTCCTCCTCCTCTCTCTCTCTCTCTGTGTGTGTGTGTTTTGTTCGTATATATTTATATATATATTTTAATTAGGAAGGATATGAAATTCAGGATTTGTGGGTTTTGTTGGTTTTGAAAGAAACTTGCAACACTCGGTCTCCCAGGCGGTATCCATTAAGGCTGGCGATCGCCATGGCGGCCTCATCGTAATTGGTCATGGTGACAAAACCGAACCCCTTGCACTTGTTGGTGTTGAAGTCTCGGATGACCTTGACGTTGTTCACAGCCCCAAATGGGCCAAAGAGCTGCCAGAGGACGCTCTCATCCGAGTCGGGGGACAGGTTGTAGACGAAGATGCACCAGCCAGTCCCGGTGTGCCCCGGGATGTTCATTCCAACCAGGCTTGTCATCCCGTCGATTGTGATGGGGGAGAACCTGGTGAGCAGACAGAGGAGGGGAACATCTTCTAGGTGCCGCTTTGAGAGTGGGGCCGCCACCTCCCCTCCCCGCTTACCCCAATGCACACGGAGACACGCACAGAACATACACAGCTCAAGGACTACCCCCAATTCTGGGGGTAACAAATAGTAACACAGACATGAAACAGAAACCTGTAGTGTCTTCTTCTGATGTGGGAAAGGGTCTGGAGGGTGTCCCCTGACTGGCCCAGGGATGGTATTCCAATCTGTCAAGATTTGTCTATTTCTACATTCTACTCACATCCAGAAGAGTGGAGTATTTTTTGTGACTCAGGTTTTGGTTTTGTTTCTCTTTTTTTCCCAGTGGGGGAGGGAATGGCTTTGTTAATTAGAAAACCTCCTTGGTTGGCTCACACTTTATTTAAGAGAATAGTCTTGGGGGGGGGCATTTGTGAAGGGGTCAAAGAGCCCAAAAGTTCATTCCTGAGGTCAAGTAAAATCTCCAGGAAACCTTTCTTTCCAGCTGAACTGTGTGGGGCCTGAGCACAGACCCTCCCTCTGCAGCAGAGGGTAATGACTACCTCTCCCTGAGTGCCTTTTGGCTTACAAGAACAGCTTCTTCACTGTAGTCACGTGAAGGTGGAGACAGATTAGCCCCATTTCACAGATAAGGAAACTGAGGCTCAGCAAAGGGAAGGGGCTGAGATGTGAACAAAGGCCTTTCTCCTACTGAAGTGGAGGGCCGTTCATTTCTACTTCACGTCAAGAACTGGGGCTACAAGTACATACACTACTAACTCCTAAGGTCACGTCATCCCAGGGATTCTGTGTTCTCATGGAGTCTCTGAAAGTGTTAGTGCTTCACATATATGTATATATATAATTAATATTAATATTAATATTTTTAAGAACATTCTGACCTGGAAGGTTAGCTATATGTTTGATTGAAATTTCGATTTTGGATATTTAAAATAAAACTTATGAGCAATCACCCCAAATATATGTATGCAAGGTGCCAGCTAAGGCACTGAGGCTAGAGGGGACAAGAAAAGTGTCCCCAGCCTACTTTTAGCACATGCCCTGCTGTCTCTCTTTCTATGGGCTGGTGACACTGGGTCCCAGAGGCCATGTCTGTCCTTCAGGAAGGAGGCAGAAGAGGTGAGAGAGGGGGAGAACGATCCAAGAACAGGAGGTAATTCTGCCCTTCTCCTCAGTCTTGTGATTCAGGTTCATGATGAAGGCTGAGAATTTGTGCCCAATGAGTTAGGGCAGGGATTCACTTACCGTACAGGGTAGGGATGTGTGGCTAAAATATTGTCTGGCTAAAGGGCACAAGTATCCTCCTGAATATGTGGGGGGTGGGGGTGGAAGGAGAAGGAAAGACCATGTGTGTCTAGTCAGCTGGCGAGGCACAAACGTGAGTCAAAAGGACATGTTACAGTGACATGACACCCCCCCCCCTCACCCTGCCCCACCCGTCAGGGAAACTCCCGTGGCTGTAGGACGAGGAGTTCTGAGATTGAGTCTCGACCTGTAATACAACCTGACCCCCTGAACCCAACCCGACCCCCCCAAACTTCTTGAAATGAAACAACAAAAGAAAGCAAAGAACCAAAAGGAAAGTTGGTATAGGTTAAACCTGTGAACAGAAGACACCCAATACCAGTTAAGGTGTACACAGTTACACTCCAAAGGCCAACTTAAATGTGAAAACACTGACTTAGGAGGCAGGGGACTGAGGCAACCCCTACAGCCACGTCCTCGACATCTCTGATCCAATTCTTTCCACGGCCATGTGGAACTGTCAATTACAATGAGTAAAATCATCTAAATCTGATTTAATCTCGCCAGATTATTGTCCTGTCAATAAGACACCTACTGTGTCCAAGGCCCTGGTCATTTTAGGAGTCTGCTCTTTCTAACAGTATCTTGGCATTGCTTGAAATACATTCAAAGGACCTTAGAGGCCCTTGGCGTTGGACTTATCTGCCTGAGGCCATCCAGGTAGTCCGTGGCAGAGCCAGGATGTGGAGCTGACTCCAAAACCCATGGCTCTTGCCATTATCTCCCCCTCCTCCCTACATTGTTTGAGTTTGCAAAATTAACTGGAGAAAAAAACCAGATGCTTTTCTCCTAAAAGTGGTCAGTAGAGGGAGAGGACAGTCTTAAGCCAAGGCATTATAGCTGTGACACCTAAACCAAGTTAGAGGCCCACCTGCAAATCAAAGAAAAAAAGGTGAGGTGCACGCATACTCTGCGTGTGCTTAAATGAAACAAATGAACAAACAAAAACCAACTGAAGTCCGAACTAAAAATTAAGGATTTGACATGCTGGTGGAAGAAAAAAGTAATTAAAGAAATTTCGAAAGTTAGTGAATTAAAAAAAATAATAAATTATAGCACCCATCTGTGCCAACACGGACATCTGGCGATCTGTGGAGTCTTAATTACCTCTTTACGCCATAGGCCATATTAAGCAAATTGTCCAGCCTGAAAAGAGAAGGAGGGTCTCGGGGTTAATGTCTCACAGATGGCAAGATTGAGCAATGGAACGATTCATTCTGATAGCCCCCTTGTCAGAGAAGAGAGGCTCAAGCACCTCCCCCAGAAGGCCTCCTAAGAGTGGCAGCTGCCCCTCTCCGGCCCTCCACATGGTGAGATGCCCAGTGAAGAGCCATTGGAGGCTGAGGGAAGCCTGCTCAGTCTCTTGTCTCTCCCTCTCCCTCTCCAGGTCTGTATCAGCAACTAAAAATAACTCCTTACCCCCCTCTACCCTCTGGGCCTTTTCCCCTTAATTTCTGAATTTTATGTTGGGGATAAAATCATTTTAATGCTGTCTTAACTATTTGCCTTTCACTGCCATCAGACTTGAACCAATGGTACGCCCGCCTGCACCCCTTCCAAACGTTATCCCTTTTTGGAGGTGGTTGGGGGGCTTGGTAGGGCAGAAAGAAGGAAAGAAGGTCACTAGCTGAATGCTGCTCACCCCACACTATCCTCCTGGGTAAATGACCAGCATGCTCTAGGGCACCTCCCTCCCTCCCACCCGACCCCTCACGGGAAAAGCTGCTCACACCCCGGGGGCAGCAGTAATCATGGTTTCCATGGTTAGCAACCTCCACGAGAGAGTTTTTACATAAATACTGTATGTGCGCTCACACAAAGTAAAAATTAGATGACTTGGATGCTTGGGGAGGAAGAAATCATTAGCAATTTCAGCTCCCATTATTATTCCTGGCAATGGAGAGGACTCCAAAAAAGCTAATTGTCTCTCTTGACCCCCACCCCCACCCCCCACCCCAGGCCAGTCCTTCCTGTCACATTCCTAGGAGATCCTGGGTAATGAAAATCACCCTTTAATTAAAGGAGGAACATGGGGGGTGGGGGTGGGGGTGGGGGTGCGAGGGGAAGAGAATGCTACTGGAAATATATTAGGGACCATTAAGAGAATAGCTCCCCTTCTATTAGTCACAGACCAGGCCAATCAAGGGAAAATTCTCCCCCCTCCCCCCACCAAAAAAGGGGGAGAAGCTAGCCAGGGTTTCTGCCCATCAAAAGCAGGCATCCGGTGGTAATGACCCCAGGAAGCTAATTAGGTCTGGAATAAATCTTCCCAAATTGTATTTGAGGCCACCGGGATGTGATGGCAGACACAGCAGCTGGGGGAGATGTTGCATGGGAGCAGGCACCCACACCCCAGTGGAGCTACCTGCTGGGGAGAAGAACCCAGACCCCGCCCTCTTTGCCTGGATCATTCTTTAGGAATACACATGAAAGTCACAGAGGAAGGAGATTTAGGGGTCAGGAGGTCATCCAATCCACCCCCCCCCAGAGGGAAGTAACTGCCCAAAGTCAGAGAGAACTTATGGCCTCATTTTAGGCATTAAGCTCACTGGTTGTTTTTTAATTTTATATCATACTGCTTGCCTTCTCAATGGGCAGGGAAGGGACTGAAGGGAGGGAGAGAATTGGAAACAAAAATATTTTAAAGGGAATGCTAAAATAAATAAAATATAATTACTTTAAAAAATTACTTTAAAAATTATCTGTCTTCCCCTCTTCCAACCCCATCTATTTGTCTCTCTCCATAGTCAAAAAATATGAGAGCTGAGGGAGACCTCAGTCAAGTCCAACCCCTTTGATTGAACAGAAAAGGATCTGAGGACCCAAGAGGACCATACAGGACCATTCTTACCTGAATCTCTGTGCCTGGTGGTGCAGAGGCCCTGGGTAGCGTCTGTTGGGTGACTGGTAGAGCTGGGAGAGCAGGGCCTGGCTCGTCTTCTGGCTGGGGTTGTTGGCAAACTTCACAGTAATGGGTTCGGTAGCACCGCTGGGCTTCTGGCCGTTCAAGCCTTTGATGGCTTCTTCTGCCTCTATTCTCTTGTCGAAGCGGATGAATCCCACACCTCGAGAGACACCTGAGGGGAGAAGAGAGCAGGGTTTAAAAAGAGGCTGAGGGGGGCAGCTAGGTGGCGCAGTGGATAAAGCACCGGCCTTGGATTCAGGAGGACCTGAGTTCAAATCCAGCCTCACACACTTGACACTTAAGTAGCTGTGTGACCCTGGGCAAGTCACTTAACCCCAATTGCCCTGCAAAAAACAAAACAAAAACAAAAACAAAAAACAAAAAAAATAAAAAGAGGCTGAGAGGGGCAGCTAGGTGGTGCAGTGGATAGAGCACCACCCCCTGGATTCAGGAGGACCTCAGTTCAAATCTGGCCTCAGACACTTGACACTTACTAACTGTGTGACCCAGGGCAAGTCACTTAATCCTCATTGCCCCATAAAAAAAAGAAAAGGAAAGGAAAAAAAAGAGGCTGAGAAGTTGAAAACAGAGCCAGGCCAGAAGGAAAGAACATGGCCCTATCTCGTCTACACTGATCATCTCCTAAAGAATGTAAGCTCCTTGAGGGCAGGAACTGTTTCACTCTTGGCCATGGAGTGATTTCTTCTGGCACTGGGCATAGGCCTTGGCACACAGCAGACACTTGATAAATGCTCTGACAAAATCTGAACTACATCCATGCTGCCTATGCGGAGAAACACCCTGCCAGTGTGAGCGGCTGCACCTGAGGCCTGGGACACTGAGGGGCTCCAGGGCAGAGACAAAACTCAAATCCGGACATTCTGGGTCCAAATGTGGGCTCTCTTCTCTAGCGGGAGGAAATCAGTTCTCAGAGAGGTTGGGCATCTCACTCAAGGTTGCATAGCTGGTAGGTGACAGGGGCAAAATGTGGACTTGGGCCCGGTTTGTCAGCTGGGAAGGGGACCCTACAGCTCTTATTTAGCCCTAGAGAACATCCAGAGGTCAAAGGTCTGACGGCTCAGGCCAAGGGAGGCAAAGCTAGAGGAAATGGGACTCAGAGGGATATGAGATCTGGGTTTAAGTCCAGTATTTGAAGGGATTCCACTGTTGTGCCTGGCCCCAAAGAGCAGAACCAGGAAGAAGGAAGGGAAGCCTCAGAAATGTAAACTGAGGCTTCATGTCAGGGAAGCTTCTTAGCATATGGAGTATACCCAAAGCAGAACAACATGTCTGAGGAGGGAGGGGGCTTCCCTTCCTGGGAAGTCAGATGGCTACTTGCTGGTGCCACTTGGACCAGAGTTTCCTGCGGTCTCATCTGGCAGGAGAGACCCTGTGCCCGAAGCTTTCTGGGGTCCTCCTCCCATTCTCTGGACCCATGGAAGAAGACATCTACCAAAGGACTCCAATGCAAGGAACCTGGCAAACACATTAATGCCCTTGTGGCAAACTGCTGACACAAGGTGAAGCCTGCATTGGCAGGGGATCCAGGTGAGAGGCGGCTGGCTGGTGAGCCGTCACTGGAGACGGCCTCCCAGGGCTAGTGGGACCCTCATGTCAAGGTGAGGGGTCTTATGGGTCACCTGCCGCATGGCTGGTCCTCATGACCTATATCGAATACCTATTTGATGCTGAGTCTATCATCTGAGATATGTAGAGAGCTGGACCACCCATGGAGGGGGCAAAGCAAAGGGCAAGAACTTATTTTAAGGGCGATTGGCCTTATTTTTTTCAGTTAGAAGACACGGCTTTAAATTCCAGCTTTGCTAATAGACTCACTGTGGGATCTCAGGCCAAGTGGCTTCTACTCTCTGGACCTCAGTTTCCCTATCTGTAAAAGGAGAGGCTGAGATAAGATTAAAAACACTGAATCCAGGTCCCCCATTCTAAAGTGGATGCTCTTTGCATCACATTGTCTCCAAAACAGAGAGCCTCCTTTGTGCTAACAAGCACATAGTGAGCACCTACTAGGTGCCAAGTGTGTAGCCTAATCAAAAACTTGTCTAAGGCGTTGAGGTGGCTGCCATCTGCTCTGATTAATGGAATGACTGCACTGGTGGAATCATAAATCCTGAAACCCAGAAGAGTGTGTGTGTGTGTGTGTGTGTGTGTGTGTGTGTGTGTGTGTGTGTAAAGCATATAGTATATAAGAGTAAACATAAGGAGTGCTTGCGACAGAAGGGTTCAACAAGCCCACCTGACTCATCCCTTAAACCCTGCTAGAACAGGCTAGAAGCAGGGAGCTGGAACCAGGGCCTGAAGGCTTCAGCACCACGGACAGGGCTACGGAAGGTAGCAAAGAAAAAGCCCCCCAATGAACCTGTGACTTGATCCACTAGGATTCGGGAGGTGATGATGCGGCCATACTGCGAGAAGAGCTGCTCCAGTTCTTTCTGGGTCATGGTTTTGGGGAGGCCGCTGACGTACAAGTTTGCATCCCGGATGGATGCTGAGCTCGGACGGGCATAGGAGACCTGGAGTGGGGCAGAGTGGAAAAAAGGGAGGAGGAGAGGTGGAGGGGGGTGAAGAGGAGGGATCAGTAGGAGGAAAGGAAAAGGAAAAATAGGGGAGGGGGGAGAAAGACAAAGGGGGAAAGAAGAAGAGGTAGAAGGAAGAGGAGAGGAAGAGGGGGAGGAAGATTGGAGGGAAAGGAGGATAAAAAGACAGGGGAAAGAGGAGGAAGAGAGGTGGGGGTAAAGAGGAGGGGTGAGGAGGAGGAGGAAAGGAAAAGGAGGAAGAATAGGGGAGGGGAGAAAGACGAGGAGGAGGGGGGAAGAAGAGGAAGTAGGAGGGAGAGGAGGAGGAAGAGGGAAAAAGACAAGAGGAGAGAGGAAGATGAGGGAGGAAAGGAGAAAAAGGAGAGAGAGAAGGGAGGAGGTGGAGGAGGAGGAAGAGGGGGGAGGAAGAGGAGAGAGTGAGTCTACCTTCTGGCTATGGTACCCTCTGCCCAGCCACCCTCAGCCTGCCTGGCCTCCACTGACCTGGCCCTGAGTGCCAGCTTAAATACTCCCCTTCTGGGGTCTTCATGAGAGCTAAGAAAGCCCAGGGCCAGGGTTCTTTGAAGCATGAATCAGCAGGTAAAAGCCCCCACCCCCACCCCCGTCCTCTGCAATGTCATACACAGAATCTGACTCCTAGGTCCCCCTCGCCACCTTCCCCTACAAATGCATGGAAGATATCAATTTCCTGGCCAGCTCCATCCCCTTTTCTTCCGAGCCCTGGCTGATAGGGCTCAGGGGGCCGAGGCCACCCCATTCTCCCTGCCTCTGCGCACATCTGTACTGAAGTGGTCAGCGCAGCCACCCCCAGAGTGACCCCCAAGGAGGCCAGGCCTCCACAAGCCAGACGAGGCCCTGGGGGGGAGTGAGAGCCCACTGGTGCACCGAAGAGGAGGTGCGATTTCAGAAAAATTATCTCCCTGGATCTCTGTGAACTGTTTTCTTCCAAAATGCTAACAGAGACGTGTAAACAGATCTGAAATTCCATCTGCAAGGAGCCAAATCTGTAGCACACACATAAGCAAAGCACATTTCAGTAGTCATTAATTTTAGATTTTTTAAAATTTATTTTTATTTTTTATTTTTTGAAATTCCAAAGACAAACAACACCCAGTGTTGGCGAGGATGCTTTACAGCCAGTTTCTCCAGCTCGTTATTTCTAGGGCGGCCACAGCTCAAAATAGAGCTGGCCAGCTCCACAGCCTGCCTGCTTCTGCAGCCGCCACTGCTGCTGCTGCTGCTGGACAGCGGCCTGGACAGAGGCTTGGACACCCCGAGCTCTCCCGCAAGCCCTCTTATTTAACCTAGATGACGAATGCCTGATTGGTACACACATGTGCACCCATGTACATGGCTGTGAGTACACACGCATGTAAGCATGAGGATCATCGAGGTCGGTACATTTGGGAGAGAGTTTGGGTCTGGCAGGCGTGTGTGTGTGTGTGTGTGTGTGTGTGTGTGTGTGTGTGTCTGTCCAGGGCACCCCTCTCCCTCCGGACCCGACCACTGTGCCCCAAGTCCCTCCCTATGACACAAATGATGGCTCTCTTTCTCTGATCTTCCCTAAAAATAGATGTTGACTCAACAGACAGAGATGGGGCGAGAGTGACTAATGTTAGCTCCTGCTGATGGAGGCAGAGGTGGTGGTCTGCAGCATTTGGCATTGGGGCTTTAAATTCACAGGGGGCCAGAGCACCTCTGTGGGCTCTCAGCTCTGCCATCACTGCACTGGGCAACGAGAAAACACACAGGCAGGAGGTCTTCTGCCCTGGGCTGCTGGCCGGTAGAAGCTGGCCCTCCCGAGTCTACCAAGGCGCCCATGGCATAAAGGAAGCGAAGAAAGAACCCTTGAGGAGCAGAACCTAAAAGGTCCATCTTTGCAGGCTCAGAGACATTCCAGAACCCCAGAGAAATCACCGAGGATCCAACAAGATGCTGGGGCTAACCCTCAGTGGTGCCTATGAAGGAGGGGCACGTAAATCCCAATCCCTCAAACATTTGCCAGTCGGTCTCGCATCCAAGGGCCAAAAAGGGACAGCTCATTTCCTTGGTGAGCCCCCTTCTCGCTCCCTGCCATGGAAGGTTAGGCTCAGGCAGCAGAGCTCAGAGAAAATCTGTACAATGAAAAGGCTGGACTCCTAGAATCCAGTCAATCACTTGGTCTATCAACAAACATTTCCTAAACACCTCAGCTAGGTGCCAGGCACTGTACAAGGAGGGGATGAGGAAAAAACATTTGTTATTAAGCCTCTACTACAGGCTGTCACTGTGCTGGGGATGGGGGCAGAAGGGAACAAGTATTGATTATTAAGCACCTACTATGCATCAGGCACTGTGCTAGACAGGGAAGGGAAAAGGAACAAACAAATATTATGAAGCACCTACTATGTGTCAGGCACTCTGCTGGGGGGGGAGGAACAAGTACTGATTACTAAGCACCTACTATGTGCCTAGCACTGTACTAAGTAATGTCAGGTGCTGGGGACAGAGACAAAAGGGAAACAGTAAAACCCATCTCCTCAACAATATCCTTGAAAAATGGGAATCCAGCACCTGCTTAATAAGTGACAGAGAGCTCATTACCTTTAGAGGCAGCCCAGCCTTTCTGCTGTGGGATGGTCTAACTGAAGGGGAAGGCTTTCCTCCTACCATAGGGGGCAGAGGGCATCTCCGAGGCTGCCTCCACCCCTGACTGGGCCTGTCTTCCTACCATCTGGTTACAAGCACAGGGAAGATGACAGCCTGGCACAGGCCACCTTTTGGGAGTCTGGTCCCTTTGTCCATCTGCCTGCCTCCAACATGTTCGGGGGAGGGGACAACCATGGGGAGGATGGAGGTGCTTTTACCATTTAGAGCTTGATTCCCCAGAGCATCTCGGTTCTCACAAAGTCAGGTATGAGCCCCATTAACACTCCTCAGCCAGAGGATGGGAGACAGGGAACCATGTGCAGGTACTGGGGCACACAGGCGTACAGTGAAAGAAAGGTGAGCCAAAGAGAGGGATGCAACCTCAGAGGTGCCTAGTCAATCAATTAATGGATATTTATTAAGCACTCACTGTGTACCAGCCATTGGGGATAAAAAGATGAGTCCTGCCCTCAAGAAGTCTGCATTCTAGAGAGGGGGACTACATGTTCACAGGCAAGTGAATAGGATACATACAAAATAGATTCAAAGAGAGCAGGGGATCTTAGCCAACTGACGCACCCAAGAAGAGTCTCTTGAAGAAGGTGGCACTTGAGCTGAGCCTGGAAGGGAGCTATGGGTTCCAAAAAGTTGAAGTGAAGAGGGAGGGCATACCAGGTATGAGGGACAGCATGTGCAAAGACAAGGAGGTGGGAGATGGGACAAACACAGACAGGAAATGGCACACAGGCTAGTCTGGCTTCATTTGTCTAAATTTGAAAGTCAGACCCTCCAAGCTGCAGGCACAGAGGCATCGGATCCAAACCACAGTGTTCCTGATAAGGAGTCTTTGAGCTTCTTTTGGAAGACTTCCCTCCATGGGGAGCTTGCTCCCTCCTGATCCCACTCACTCCACTTTTAAATGGCTCCAAGGATGGAGAAGCTTCTCCTCACTGGGAACCAAAACTTGCCTTTCTGTAACTTTGCCTCTCCATGCTGCTAGCAGTGCCTGGCTTATTAGGATTAGCCCAGAAACTGAATTCTCATTCCTAACATGAGAAAAGGGGGCCGGGGTCTCCAACAACCAACAGAAACATTCCTGTGTATCCCCAATGCCTGGCACAGGCTTGTGGAGTGACTGACTGACCACAAATGGACATTCATGATACAACCGGCTTGTAAATCGGGGGCTCCCTTGAACACAGTCCAAAGGAGTGTGGTGCACCCTCAGAGTCCTGGAATGGAAAGGGGGCTCAGTGGACATCTGGTCCACCTCTGGGCCCAAGGCAGAATGCCCATATCAACAACATGCTCAAGTGGGCATCCAGCCTCTGCCTGAAGGCCTCCTATGTTGGGATTCTTGGGAAATCTACTGCTTTGGGAGGAGAGGCTATTCTTCCAATCCTAGCAACCAGCTGGAAGTTGGCATAAAGGCCGGAACTCTGGACTCATTACATTTATTCTATAGCTGCTGTTTGCCGGCTGTGTCCACTGACAGAGTATATGCCCCTTGAGGGCAGAGGCGGTCTCACTTCTGTCTTTGTATTCTTGGCTCCCAGGCACAGTGCCGGGCACATGGTGGGTACTACTATGGCCGGCACCAGACCTGGAGGCGAGACTGCCTGAGTTCATATCCGGCCTCAGACACTTTCTGGCTGTGTGACCCTGGGCACTTCCCTATTTACTAGGTTTCTCAACTGCAAAATGGGGGACTAATAGCCCCTACATCCCAGGTTTGTTGTGAGGATCAAAGGAGAGTGCCTGGCATACAGTAAGCACCACATAAATGTTAACTGCTCTCATTATTGTCATTACTCAATAAATGTCTGCGATGAGGTTATGTGGTGCTTTAAGGTCTGCAAAAAGTTTTACAAACATTATCCCATATGATCCTCACAACAACCCGAGAGCAAGGTGCTAATTATGATCCCCATTTTACACATGAGGAAACAGACAAAGGTGAAGTGATTTACCAAGAGTCACACAGCTAGTAAATATCCGAGGCCACATTTGAACTCGGGTCTTCCTGACTCTGAATCCATTTATTATGACACCTAGCTATCCTGTAGGTGCCAGCCCTCGCCTGCAGAACTGAGTTTATCTGACTCCTCTCATCTTATAATGGACCCCAGCTTTTTGGGGGGAGTAGTTTGTTTGGGTTTTTATAGGAAGGTGATCATCAAACAGAAGGGCAGCAGTTTTGGGAAAATGACTTTGAAACTCTCAGGAAGAAGAATAAAGACAGATGTCCTCTGAACAGAGCCCTGGAAGCCTCCCAGGGCCCCTCTCATCTCTGGAATACATCGGCTGCAACTGTAGAGGGGAAAGCGTGCCTGGCGAACGGTTCCAGGGAACGGCCTGCAGCCCTGGCTGGAGATGGGTTTCCCCCCTCCCCAGCTGGCAGGGAGCTTTAAAGTGTCCCTGTCCTAGGATCCCTCCAGGCTCCGATCAGGAGCTGCCTCTTAGGAGAGGCCTTTTGGAAAGCTCATCGATGCTCTTCCACTTGCATATCAATGTACCCATTATGTTCTTCAAGCAGAATGTCCACTCCTTGAGGGGCAGAGGCTTGTTGGAGCTCTGTGTTCTTAGTGCCAAGTCCGAGTGGAAAGTTCATCACCTGTCAGAGCTACGATAAAGCTTAGAGATCTTTCAATTCCACCCTCAAAGCTTGACAGAGAACAAGAAGTGAGGCCCAGAGAGAAGGGGCTTGTCTGCTCAATGTCAGAGCTGGGATCTTTCTGACCTCAAGTTCATGGCTCTTTCCAGTCTGTTTTATACAGCCCCCAGGACAAGGATTGTTCAGCCTCTACTGGGACACCTTCACTGATGAGCAACTCACTACTGCACAACTCCTAACAATTGTGCAGTAGTTTTCTCCTCCCAGATGGGCGCTTTTTGTGACAGTAAACTAGGTAAACAAACTTTTGTCTTGATTCTTACCTAGCCCTTAGGCATTGAATGGTCATTGCCTCAGACAAACTGAGACTTGGGAAAGACCTTGATTTAAAAAGACCAAGGTCACCCACTGCATCCTGCGCCATCACCAGTTCTCTTGACTCCTGTCTTGCCACTGGACTCCAATGACTCTGGAGGAGAGAGGGAGGCTGATGACTTTGTGCAGCTCTGCCTCACTTAAACCCAATTCACTCCCAAGTCAAGTAGGCATCCCCTTGTGATCTTATTGATCCTCTCTGAGAAGGAAGGCTCAACCATAACACAAGTGCACAGATCAGTCCATTTCTCTCTTGCACCGCCCTCAACCTAAGGTCACATCTGCTTTTGTAGGAGCCAAGCACCACTGGTGAATCCCAGGGAGCCTTGGCTAATCGGAGCCAGCTACATCTTTCCTCCACAGACTGCCACCAAGGTAGCTTATCCTCTTTCTCCCACAGGCTTGCACTTAGGCAGTTAATTGTTCTTCTGCCACTTATTACAAAACTTTGCTTGCCTCCCCATGCTAGGACTCCATTGGCATCCCTCTCCCAAGAAGGGCTGAGCTAAAGCAGAACAGTCAAGGTATACAGGAATGACCTTTAAAATGGCTACAATGACACACAGCAATAATCCCCAGGCTGAGCCTTGAAGGTTTTGTAAACAGCTGCTCTGAGCCTCGCCTCCTACAGGCAGTGAGCCCCAGAACTCCCTGCTTCTGGTCCACTCAGCAGCACTTCATCACCACAGCCTTGACATTGTGCCTGATTGCACTGAGTGTCAGGCATAGGCACACACCTCCTTCTCCCAGAGATGGGGATCTCCCTGAGGGCAGCCTTCCACAGTACCAGCTAATTAGTGCCTGGGCCAGGATCTGAAGCCAGCTCTTCTGGACTTCCAACTCCAGCTTCTCTACCCATGACGCCTCTTACTTCTGTGCAAATCACTCCCCAGACCCACCCTTAGGCCCAGCCTTCCCGTCCCAGCTTCACTTCATGGCCTTCCCCCACACACTCCATGGGCCAGCTGAGGAGAGGCCTAGCCTGTCCTTGTTTTCATCCTCTTTTCTCCGGCCTCCAAACCTTTGTACGCCCCATCCTCCATGTCTGGAATGGGTTTTCTGTCTGTTTATTAAATTCTTCTCCTTTAAGGCCTAGGTCCAGTGTTACTACTCACTGCCAACCCCGCCTCCCTCCAAATACTTCCCCCCACCCCAAGTCATCCATCCATCTGGGACTCTCCCGGGTTTCTCCTAAGCACTCCATCACCTTCTAAATGACACCAACAGCAAGCACGGTTGAAAAGCACTTCACAAATACCACCTCATAATGATAACAGCTAACACTTATATCAGGGTCACTATGTGGCAGGCACTGTGCTGATCACCTTATCATTATAATCTTCCTTCGTCCTCACAACGACCAAGGGCACAGGTGGTGTTATCATTGCCATTTTACAGATGAAGAAAATGAGGCAGGCAGAGGCCGAGTCACTTGGCTGGGGTCACACAGCTATTAAGTGTCTGGGATAGGATTTGAACACAGGTTTCTGACTCCAATCCCAGCACTCTATCCACTGTGACACCCAGATTCCTTGACCTACATCACAGGGCCAGAGAATGCACTATTTAACTAGGTTCAGAGCTGGAAGAGACCTCAACAAGCACGGTCATTTCCCAGGAGAGGAAACTGAGGCCCAAGTTAGTTAAGGGTTATGGGACATGTCCAAGGAGCAGGGATAGATTCTGAACCCAGGTCTTCTGACTCCAAATGCAGAACCCTTTCCATTGTGCTGTATTGCCACCTACATTTAAACCCTAAAGCACCCTAAAATGCATGTGAATGTCTTCTTCCCCTATTAGACTGGAAGCTCCAGGGCAGGGATTCTACCATCTTTTTTTTTCAGGGCAATGAGGGTTAAGTGACTTGCCCAGGGTCACACAGCTAGTAAGTGTCAAGTGTCTGGGGCTGGATTTGAACTCAGGTCCTCCTGAGTCCAGGGCTAGTGCTTTATCCACTGTGCCACCTAGCTGCCCCTGACTCTACCATCTTTATCTTGGTCTTTCTCCAGCAGGGATTATATGGGCAGGCACCCCCTCCCTCTCCCTGACCCCACGCAGGAGCTGGAACTGAAGGAATCTTCAACTTAGAATTAGAAAGGCCTGGGCTAGATGTGTGACCATGGGCAAGTTGCTAAACCTCTCTGGTCTTCTGTTTCCTCATCTTTAGAATGGATGTTCTGATACCCACAACTCCTGGACAAGGGTGTGCAAATCAAATGCAGAGTTATCCATCTAAAGGCCTTTTCAAACTTCAATGACCAACGTAAATGCAGTTTATGATTATGATTAGCATAATTAAAAAAATTATTCATTTACACAAGCATTTATTCTCTTTCCCTCCCACTGCACTCCCTCAAATGAACAGTTTTCAAGAGCAAATAGAAAGCCCTCCCGATAAATGCACACTTTTAAAAATGAGTGTCTTACTCTGCTTCTGTAGCCCACCACTTCTCTGGTAGGAGACAGGCCCCTGGATTCTCTCTTTATCACTGCATTGATCAGATAAACATTTCTGTCATCTGTGCTTCTGCCTTACTGCATAACTGGACTGTGAGCTGCCGGAGGACAGGGCCTGCCTCTTGGATCTCCCCCAGGCAAAGCTTTGTGCACATCATAACAAGCGAGGCCATGGGAGATGAGTGGGGAAGAGTGGGAAAGCCCAGTGAGCAGCCCCAGATTTGGTGGGTGCTGCCCTTGGCCTTGTCAAGCCCTTTCTGGGACTCTTTGGGCACCCATCTTCCAAGCCCAGCTTCCCCTGGAGCCCATACCTCATTCCCCCAGCCTTGGCCAGAGAAGAGAATTTTCACAGCCGCCCCCCACCCTGCCCCAGCTCAAGATGCACTCCCTCCTCCCCTCTGCCTCTGAGAGGATACCTAGGTCCCATTAACTCTCAGCTTAGGCTCTCTTTGTAGGAGGCTCATCCTGATCGTCCCAGCTGTTAGTGCCCTTCTTCACAGATGGATACAGTAATTGTTTACCATGGGATGAACACTATGAGCTCTGGGCTTTCAAACAAAAGGAGAAGGTCCCTTCTCTCAAGGGGCTTACATTCTAATGTCATTTGGTCATTCTTCAGTTGTGTCTGACTCTCTGGGCTCCCATTTGGAGTTTTCTTGGCAAAGACCCTAGACTGGTTTGCCATTTCCTTCTTCAGCTCGTTTTACATATAAGGAAACCAAGGCAAGCTGGGTGAAATGACTTGCCCAGGGTCACACATCTAGTAAGTATCTGAGGCCAGATCTGAACTCAGAAAGTTCTGATGCTATATGTAGCTGTGGGAGAGGGTATACTCCCAGTTTAACGGGGAAATGTTTTGCCCCCATTGTCCTTAGCCATTTCAGTAAATGTCTTTCCTCTGATCTAATTGTGTCCTTTGGCCGACTATTAAAGGCAAACATGTTGGTGGGGGCTCATGACCTCTAGTTCTAGGAGTGCAGATCCAAGAGTACCTTGAACCTGGGATAGCTACCCTTCAGACCCAGCTGACAAGGTCAAGTTGGGGAGGTAACCAGCCACAGAAGGGACATCGCATGGGTTCTATATTCACTGATGCCTGAGTTGGCAGGACTTAAGAAGTTACCTAAGCCAACCAGCATCCAGACATGAGTTCCCTTAGTAATGTAAAGCATCCATCCATTTTCTTGTTGGAGACCCCCAGTACATCCCAGAATAGCATGTTCTGCTTTGGACCAGCTCAGGCTGTCAGCAAAGCTGACTTTAAAATCGTGCTGAAATCTGCTTTTAACTCTTGTCCCTCTGTTCCTAGATCTGTCCTCTGAACACCAAGGTGAATGATTCTCAGCTCCCAAACACTTTTCTTATCATCCCCCTCTCACACTTCTCAGAGCATCTGTTATGGCCAATCTTGTTCCCTCTAACCCCCATCCCCCACCTGATATCTCCTCTCACCGTACTCAGGAGACTAAGGCCGTCTGTATCAAGCTTCCTGGCTCTGGGCTCCGCTCCTACCAACTCTTAAGCATTGCTTAGCACCCACCCACTCTTCCCCACCCTGGCCCTAGCGGGAGGGTATTCCTGCCCCTCCTTCTCCCTCAGCCTGCACCCTGGAGCTTCCCCCCACATACACACCCATGCATATCCTACTCCTTCTCCAAGCAGCCTACAAACATGCCGAGGTCTCCCCAGTCCCCAAAATAACTCTTCCCTTGGCATATCTACTTCATCCAACTATGTGGTCCCTCCTGTCTCCTCCCCTTCACTGTTAAATTTCTTAGGGGAAAATGCCTATGCCCAATGCCTCCATCACAACACTGCCCATGTCCCCCCAAACTTCTTACCATCTGCTGGCTGGGTTTTCCTTTCTGTCACCCCCCCACCTGCCATTTTGAGGGGAAGGTCACAGAGGAGCAAACCTAACAGCCTTTTCTTAGATCTCACAACATGGACACTGCCCACTAGCCCTCTCTTTCTCCAGCCTAGACAAGCCAGTTTTCTTGTTCCTCTCTTACCTCTCTGGCTGCTTCTCCCCTGTTCCCTGAGTCTCTTCCTGAGCTCCTAATACAGGCATCTGTTCAGGATCTGTCCTCAGCCCTCTTCTCTCCACAGAGGTGGTCACAGAGATGACTCCCAGATCTCTCCCTCCAGGAAGGCCTCTTTGCCTGGGGTCCAGAGCCTCCAGGGCCCCTTCCTCCTTTCCAATGGCTCCCTGGTACCCGCAAATGCCCTCTGTCTCCTCCAAAAACTACCCTTTATCCAAACCCCTCCGTGTAAGGGAGACAAGGATCATGCCATGGTCCAGTCTCTCACTGCTGCTGTCACCTTCAGCTCCTCCTCTCTTTTCCCATCACCTGAATCCAAGGCCTCCCTGTCACCTGCCTAACCCTCTGTGAGAGTTTAATAGCAGGCCTTCTGATGCCTGCCCTTTTTCTGACCTCCAAATCATCCTTCACAGGCTGCCAGACTTAACCTTCTTTACACATACCTGCCTGTGTCACTCCCCTCCTCAAAACCCTTCAACAGCTCCCTATTGTCTGCTAAATAACGAAAACAGCAACAATAGTGGGAGATTTAAAAACTTATACACATTCTACCCCCTGGTTCCTGTGTTTTTTCCAACCCTATGAAGTAGGCTAGTAGGATCTTCACTGGACAGACTGGGAAACTGAAACTGAGGTTAAGTGGGTCACACAACTAGTGTCTGAGGAAAAGTCAAACATACACCCACCTTCCAGCCTGCAAGTCTGCAGCTCTAACTACTGCACTACCCAAGTAAACACCATCTAAATTCTTTCTATGTCATGCAGTATGACCCATCCCTTGCTTCCATTCCTATGTTAGCCTATTGTCCTCTTACCAATCTATGCTCCAGCCCCACCTGGGTACCTCTGAGCAGGTTCTACCTCTTTCTGTGGGGTTTCTGTTCACTCCCTAATACCCAACTCAAAGGCAATTTCCATCTGGCCCACACAGTGGTCATAATAACCCACATTTACATAGCACTTT
The DNA here is from genome assembly GCF_019393635.1 of Dromiciops gliroides. Taxonomy (NCBI): domain Eukaryota; kingdom Metazoa; phylum Chordata; class Mammalia; order Microbiotheria; family Microbiotheriidae; genus Dromiciops; species Dromiciops gliroides. The sequence continues at coordinate 28,526,920 of NC_057864.1, forward strand.
TACTCACAATGTGGCACTGAAAATATCATCATCTCCCCATTTTCAGCAGACGAAACTTAGGCTGTGAGATGTTCCATGACTCTGCTGAGAGGGCACAGCTGAGTGAATGGGATGGGCTTTGAACTCAGACCTCCTTACTCCAGGTCCAGTCCACTAATGGGGCAGTGAACACACTTGGGCTGACTAGTCTTAAGGGAAAAAAAAGTCTAGTCAGTTACGATGTGTCAGGCCCTTTGCCAAGCACTGGAGAGATAAATATAAGCAAAAAAAGGGAATCCTGCCCTCACAGAACTTCTTTCTAATGGAGCAGTCAGTGCCTGCTCAGCCTCCTGCCCCTTTTTAATCAATAATCGATAAGTATTTAGTAAGTACCTGTGTGATAAGTTCCAGGAATACAAATAAGGAAAAGGAAGGCAGTGCCTGCCCTCCAGGAGCTTACAATCTAATAGAGGAAGACAAAGCATAAAAGGAAGCTGAAAGAGGGGTGGGAGAGCAGCTGCAGAGGCGACCTGGCACGCCGGAGGAGTCAAAACCGAGCAGAACCGCTGCTGGGAAATGAAGAGACGGCTGGAAATCTGGAGCCCTCTGTGGGAGGAGGGTTTTGCTCAGTCTTCCAGTCCTCCAATCAGTGGGGAGGGGCAATAAGGGTGCTGAGGAAGTGCCATGGATCCAAGCTGCTGCACAAAAGGAAGCAATAACTGCAATCGACAGACTCGTTTAGGGAGGTGCTTGTTTCCCTGGGAGCTTGGATGACCTGTCCAGCAACACAGAGTCAGTATATGGCAGAGACTGGGCTTGAACCCAGGTCTTTCTGGGTCTGAAGACAGCTTGCTATTGGCTAAGCCATCACACCTCTCCTTATGCCTACACGCTGCTATGCATCAGAGTGTGCACCATCTTTTCCTATTTGACTGTAAACTCCAAGAGGGCAGAGATCCTGACAGAGTCTCAGACAGCAGTGACCTGCTGCACAGACGGGACTTTACAGTTTGTTTCCTATCTATCATCTCTAACACTCTCAACTCCCCAGAATGCAAGTTCCTTGAGGTCAGGGATTTTTTTCTTTTCTTTTCCCTTGTATTTCTATCTCCAGCACTTAGCACAATGCATGAAATACAAGAAGCAAATTAATAAATTCTGGCTGACTTGACCTTTTACCCCCCCTTTAACTAAGGGTATTTTAGCCAACCCAAGTGTCTCTACTCTCCCATCAATGTGCCAACCTCATGCCTCCACCTGGGCTTCCATATGCCAATAGAGTATTTACTCCTCACAACCTCTTGGATACCCAAAGGAGACACTGAAAAGTGATCAAGAAAATGCTACAGAAAGTCGGCTCTCGTGAGCCTAAGAACTAAGCCACCTCCATAACTGTCTGCCCCCAGGAGGCATGTGATTGGCTCTTAAGAAATACTTCTTTTCCCACCAGTTGATGGCCCAACTCAGCCTTAAGGCCGGACACACACGAACACTTAGAAAGGCTTTCCCAGAGCCTGTCACTGCCCTCGCCCCCTCACAGAAGATCCATCAAAACTCCAGTACACAGAAAGCCAGAGCAAGCCTTGGGCCCATATTCCCAAAGGCTTCTACAACAGCACAACCAGGAACCCAAACAATCGGTAAATAGTGCACACAGCTAGTAAAGTGTCTGAGGCAGGATTTGAACTCGACTCTTCCTGACTACAGGTCCAACAGGCTACTGGTTGCACTCACTAGCCATATAAAAGGAAGAGGGAAAGAGGAGGCCAATGTCTGGGATAACAGGGCGCTGCCTTTCGACCTGGAAGGTACCTCGTAGGTCATATAGGTCGTTCACCTGGGGAAAATGGGGGGCGGGGGGCTTAAGGGTGCATAATTAGGCTCATAACTGCCCCCCCATCTTGCCCCACAGGTCACCTGAGCTCTACTGAGCCCCAACCTGGACTACACTGCTCAGAAATACCTTACAGATCCTTTTCTTGACAATGGGTACGGGTGTGTGCGTGTATGTGTGTGTACACAGCCACCCACCCATGGACACGTGCCCTGTTAATCCTTGTGCGTGTGTGGGGAATTAATGCGACTTCTCTGTGAGGGGGTGCGGCGCCTGTCTATGTCAGGGAATAAAACTCTGCTCTAGAACAGAATTCTAAAATAATCTAATTTGTTCTTAAAATTCAAATCAGGAATGATTATTTAAAGCAAATTCCCCAACTAAGACCCTGGTGAATATAAATTCTGAAATCCTCACCAGGCTAATTTTGTGGCACAAATTGAGTTTTAGAGGTGAGGCATCGTAACTTGGGGGCTGGGGGAGGAAGAACGGGGTGGGGTAGGCGGGAAGGTCTTGAAGACCCCCTCCCATTACATAACTACAACCACTGGGGCAGCACTGCCTAGTGGACAGAGAGCCAGCTTTGTTTGGTGTTAGAAAAACCCATGTTTGAGTCCTAATGACTGTAACAAAAAAGAGGCCTCCCCCCCCCATGTCAAAGGGCTTCAGGGGACATGGGAAGATAGATATAGATATCTACCCCTTTCATTTTGAGGCCCAGGAAGAGTAAGATGTGCCTAAAGATGAAAGGAAAAGTCCCCTAACCTCACTGCATGTGTGTGCACATGGGTACACATGCACACACACACACACACACACTTTTTAAGCAACCAGACGTGAAGCATCCCAGACAAGGAACTCAGCCTATTTTTTTTATAGAGATCCATACATTCTTTGTGCCACAAGAAGCAGATCACTTCCCTGGGCCCCCATTTCCCCTTCTGTAAAATGATCCTAAGGTCCTTCCCAGCTCTGATGTCTGAGGAGCTGAGATTTGATGGAATCTTCAAATGAAGCACTGGAAGAGACATTAGTGTCTGTAAGCTTGATACCCAGAGTGGCTGTGTGACCTTGGGCAAGTCACTAACTTCTCTAGGCCTCAGCTTCTTCATCTGTAAAATGGGGCTTAGGGGCAAGGGGTCTGCTGGCTGGGGCTGAAGAAAACTACTGCTATTGTCTGTCACTAACCACTGCCAGGCTCACTGAGTTTTGAGTGATAAAAAGAAAGGCAAAAGACAGTCCCTGCCCTCAAAGAGCTTACAATCTAAAGAGGGAGATAGCAAGCAAACAAATATGTACAAGCAAGGTATAATAAACAGGAAATTAATTAGAGAGGGAAGGCACTAAGGTTTCCTGCAGAAGGCGGGTTTTCGATTGGGACTTCAAGGAAGCCAGAGAGGAGGAGGGAGATCAGTCCAGGCACAGGGTAGCTGAGACATGGAGCCTCCTTTCCCGGAATAGTCTGGAGGCCTGTGTCACGGCATTGGACAGTATGGAGGCAGGGATTGGATGAAAACACGGGGAAGAGAGATGCGGGGGTGGGGAAGCTCCAAGTCAGGGAGTGCCCAGAAGAAGGACTAACTGACCACCACGTGGTGACCAACTGGACCGGCCAGCCTTGCTGAGCTGGGAGGAGCGGCCCCTCCCCACAACAGCCACACCAAGCAATGAGTCAATTCTTGCTAATCCGCCCATGTCTCTTCCTTGGCGATTTGATTTTTTTAAAACCCAGAGCTGGCATTCCTCCTGCCATCCAGAATTTGATGGGCCTCCCCGACCTGTCACTATGTGCTTGGGCGAGGCAAACACCTTTTAAAAGAAGTCTGAGCTAAACTCAGCTTGAAAAGTAAAACTGCTTCCCAAAGAGCGGGAAGAATCCCTCCCAAACATGCCCTGTCTGTGCCAGAGGCCGAAAGGAGATCCCCGCCCCAGATTATCATCTTCCCCTCCCTGTCCCTCTGTGCTGGGCTCTCAGTCTTCAGAAAGGATTCCCTCTATCAGCTGGGATGACTGAGCCCACTCTACTCAAAGTTTCCACTTCCTGCTCTCAGAAAGCAAGAGCATGTACCTGTACGCTCCCAACACAGGAGGGGTTTCTCCTTTCGTCCCGAACTTTGTCAGATGTCCACTTCTAAATGAGAGAACCCAGGAGACCCAGTATGGGACCCCGCATACTAGAGGCCAGAGATGGGCATCAGAGAGAGAAGGGTTCCTTACTCCTCCTCATTCTCACTCAGAGACCCACCAAGTGAACACAAAGCAGGGTCAGAGGAAAACTTGGGGAGTCAACACAAAGCAGAGTCAGAGGAAAACTTGGGGAGTCAAGATCTCCCAGCATTCAGCCCAAGGCAGCCTGAACTTACCATACCACCACTGGCCAACACCCCTCCCTTGGCTGTTTGCTAATTGTTTTAACCCCCTGGAAAACTTTCCTTTACCTCTGACTGTTGGTGGTTGTGTTGTTGTTGTTGTTTTTAACATGCCTATTCCTGCTAATGCTTGAAATTCTTGCTAATGTTTTTGTCTATAAATAAACATCTGAAAAAGCTGCAGTTGGGCTGGGGGTGAGAGGAGTGGGGGTGGGGGTGAGGAGGACAAGGCTCTTCCAGCTGCCAAGGGACCTGCCTTGGTTTTGGAGAGGAGACACCACCCAAGTGCGTCCAGTGGTGGCAGGGCGGGGTAGGGGGAGTCAGCCCTCATTCTCTCTGGGCCTGGAAAGCAGGCAGGCAGATGGACAGAAGGACAGCTGGAGCTTTACCTTACCTTGATGGTTTTTGTCTGGAGCCGGAGTCCATTTAAAGTGTTAATGGCTTTCTCTGCATCCTTTGGATCAATATAGTTAACAAATCCGTACCCTAAACTCTGTCCTGTTGAAACATAAAGAGATAAAAGAGGACTTAGAATCTTTAGCACACCCAGTACTGCAGACCACTACCATGGACACACATGACTCCCAACATAGAGGTTTCCCCAAAATCCCTCCATGATGCCTTTGACCCAAGGCACAAAAGTGTGAGTGAGTCACGGCACAACAGTGAGCTAAGAGACCAGATGTCACTCCCTTCCACATACAAGATGCAAGGTACCACCGTGTGTTGGTCTTAGGGGGCTACATAGGTTCATAGCCTATTCGCTATCAAAAGATCACAGTTTATGGGATGGAAATGCCATCCTTTTCTATTATAGCTGAGGATACTAGGACCCAGAGAGGGGATATCACTTGTCCAGTGTTACAAAGCATCTTAATTGTCAAAGGTGGGAGCTGAACCCAGGCCCACTGACTCTAGAATCAGTGCCCTTTCCAATGTAAAGGAGTCAATAAGGTTACTGCTTATAGAACACATGATGCTAGAATTTGAAGCAGCTGTTACATATCCTCAGCCCTGCCACTCACCCAAAAGAAAATCTCATTCCCAGACCCCCAAAATAGCTTTTCCACCAGAGTCACCCAGTGAGAGTGTAGTACAGGGGCAAAGTGAAAGACGTTTGTAAGCAAGGGTTCAGCTGCTCTGTATGGAGGAGGGGGCGGGCGGGGGGAGGGGGGCAACATGTCTACAAAGAAAGGAGAGGGAGACATAGATGGCAGGGCTCCTGATTAAGAAAAACCGCCAGCACCACCAACAAAACGGGCAACCGCTCCAGACCTGATAATGTGCTCGCATCCATGCTAATGCTTATAAATAGTCCATCAGCTCTCTCCGCCATGTGTCATCAGCTAAAAATAGCATTCGGAAACTTTATGCCTTTGACATTCCCTCCCTTTCAGAAGCACAGCTCTGGGACAGCTACAGGAACGCACCCGAGTGGCCAGGCGCTGTGGGCGTCAGGCAGGGCCGCCATGAGGGAAATGAAAGAAGGAAAGAAGGGTTATATAAAACTTCCTTCTGAGCACCGCCAGTGATGCTGATGGGAGACCAAACAGCCTGCTACTGCTTCTTGATGAGAGCCCATTTTAGCAGTCCAAATCGGCTCAGCAGCTTCTGTTTTGCTGGTAAATGTCTGTGTTGATATTGGTAGTGGGAGGGCACCCTAGGAAACAACTGGGTTTGTATTATGAAATTTTAAAAAATCGAATTAAAAATATGCTGAAGATACCTGTCCATACATTCAAGAAGAAACCAAGTCCCATAAGAGTCAATCCAATTTCCCTGCAATGTTTACACCCCACCCAGCCCACCCCACACACATGTGTGGACATGCATATATGTATATGTATACGGATTTATATATTTCATATATCACACTCATATATCATGGAGAGATCGATACATATGTATACCTCTATCAATAGAACTTGCCCCCTGCTCCCTTCTCCACCCTCTCCTCACTTTCTCTGAAAGAACATGGTGGAGTACAATCGTATCTTTCATTAGAATAAAGGGGGGGCCTGGAGAGAACATGTGGCAGAGGATCATCCACAACCATGTGGCAACCAAGCCCTCCCACCACCTACCACCCACTCTATGTCATCATAGAGTAGGGAGCTCTATGCCCTTGTCAATTACACATTTCTCGCTCATTTCAAAAGCCCTCTCTAGCTCCATTTTGAAAAGTACAAGAGCAAGGTCTGAATGTCTTTGGTTTTAAAACTTCAGTTTCTTCTCATTTTGTCTGGGCTTTATGCAGCCAGATTACATCAATCTAATTAAATCCACTTATATCCTGCAATTTTCTCATTTAACTTTACCTTGAAGACAACAGAAGCCATTTAAAAAAAGAGAATCGTGTACCAAAACACTTTTTATCGTCTATTCTATTTAAACCCATGCTTCCTTTCAGTGACTAAGTGCTTACAGACAGTTCCAGACACAACGTGTCGCTATTTTAAATGGCATCCAGGTTATTATCCTTTACTTCCATTGAGCTCCCCTGAAGCACAGGCTTCTCAGTAGGTCACATTCACCCAATGTATCGACCTCAGAAAGGTGGCCCCATTCACAGAGAGAGAACAAGGAGGAGGAAGGAAACAGGGGATAGGAGAGAGGAGAGAGAAAGAGGAGAGGGGGAGAGAAAGGGGGAAGAGGAAGGGAGAGAAGGAGGGAAAAAGAGAAAGGGGAGAGGGAGAAAGAGAGAGAGAGAGAGAGAGAGAGAGAGAGAGAGAGAGAGAGAGAGAGAGAGAGAGAGAGAGAGAGAAACAGAGACAGATAGAGACACAGAGACAGAGAGACAAAGAGGATGGAAAGCCAGGCCACAATAATGACTAACATTTCTATAGTGCTCTAAGGTTCCCAAAGTGCTTTATTAATACCCAAGACAATACAACTGCCTCTTCCTGAAGTTTTTTTCTGACTTACCTTTAACACCTGAAAGAAGTGACAATTTGTTCCCTCCTGACAAGTGGCCCCCAGTGAGAATTTATGGAGGAGAATTCCTAACAAGGGGATTGGTGTGTGTTTCTGGGGAAGACAGGAGACTATCTAAAATTAGCAGACATCCATGGGAATTAAAAATAGGCCTCACTTTTCAGGTTCTTGTAGGTCAATCATGCATACGCTCTTCGGTGGGGACCATCGGACCCCCCTAAATAGTTGGAAAGGCTACACAAGTGAAAGACCTTTAGGGGCAAGGAAATTAGAAGGTGGCCCACCTGCCCCCCATCTAAACTCCTTGGGATCCTCCCTTTGGGTTCTCAGGCAGGGATGCCTGGTGATTGGTAGTTACTATATGCTTGATTGGCCTGCCCTGTCCATGAAGACCACTGGGCTGCCCTGAAGTTAAGAAGTCATAGTCACATGAGCAAACACCAAGAGAAGGCTGTGTCACCTGCCATCAAACAGAGGCATATGGACAAGTACTCACCAATGGCCCCAACACAACATCAACAAGCAAGCTGATGGCAGACTGTTTACTGAAGGAAAAACCCAGTTTATTTGACATACGAGAGACAGACAGAAAGACAGACATAAAGAGTCACACAGAGAGAAACAGAGACAGAAGGAGTGAGGGAGGGAACACATGGGAAACAAAAGGAAAATCCACCTCTGGGCCCATCTGACTGGTGAATGAATGGGCTTCTGCCCCTATCACCAGAATTTCCCACCAAAGCTCTCAGAACCATGACGGAGCTGAAGCTTAACATTTTTTCCAAAGCCCCAGGGAGAAAGCATTTCCACTTCTTCAAAGGGCAGGGATGGATGTGGCTTCTGCAAATCCCTGGACTCACCAAGAGAAGGCACTTGATCCACTTAGTCTCCAGAGTAACCCGGATGCTCGGGGTAACCTGAGAAGGCCTGTGCTGGGACATCCTATTGCTTAGTCTGGAGTATGATGAGCATGTGCTCGAACACATGCTCGTCTACATTTCAGAGCCAGATGAAAAGGATCTTTTATCATTCATTCATCTTCCTTCTTGCTTCATAGCAAGTGATCTACTACTACAGAGACATATTCAATTGACAACAGAAAGGTATTTACAAAGCACCTACTATGTGCCAGCTGCCAAAGCAGAAGCAGCCCCTGCCCCCAGGGAATTCACAGTCTAATGAGACAACAGCCAGGTATGAAAAGGACACACCCAGAGTAGATGGACTCCAGAGCTAAGGCCCCAGCAGCTGAATGGGCCAGGAAGGCCGACAGGAGGTGGGACTGAAGCCAAGTATTGAAGGAGGGATGGGAGGGACAGCCATCCCGGCACAGAGGACAGGCAATGAATGCAAAGGCCTGGTGGTGGGAAACGGAGTGCGGTATGCTAGGAATGGTAAGCAGACCAGTGTGGACAGACTGCAGAGTGTGTGAGAAGACTGGAAAAGGAGCTTTGCATGGCAGAGAGTGCTTTAAACTGGGTCTGAGGGGGCATAGGGAGCACCAGTGGGGCTCATAGAGATGGGCTGGGTCGCACAGAAAACCAAGGTGTGAGCGGGCACACTAAGCCAGTCTTTTTGCAGGGCCATCCTGCCGCCTTGCTCTTTTCTCCTTCCACAGATGCCCCGGAGTTTTTCCCTATCTGCCAAGCTCCTGGGGCCAGGCCAGATGGGTACCTGCTGCGGATGAAAACATCCAAGTGTGGTCAGGACTTTTGGTGATGTTAGAATTCCAGGCTCAGACTGAAATGCTGCACCTCCGGGCAGTGAGAATCCCCCAGCAGCAAACACCTGATCAACATGGGTGTGAATGATCAGCCCGCTGCCAGCTTGGGCCCAGGCAGCCCCAGCTGAGCCGGCAAAACACTGATAAACTTACCCAAAGAGACACGAAAGATCACCAGAGGGGAAAAAGATGCTGATGATTGGGGGGAGGAGGGGATGACAACAACGATGATGAACTAACAATTAATAATAATAGTAACTAACAATGAGGCTGCTAAGTGATACAGTGGCTAGAGTGCTGGTCCTAGAGTCAGGAAGACCTGAGTTCAGATCAGTCGCAGACACGTACTAACAGTGTTACCCTGAGCAAATCACTTAACCTGTGTTTTCCTCAGTTTCTTCAACTGTAAAATGAGATTAATATAATACAGTTATTTTGAGGATCAAATGAAGCAATATTTATAAAGTTCTTAGTCAAATGCTGCTTTCCTGCTTCTCTCTGTCCTCTTCCTCCTCCCTTCCTCTTTCCCCCCTCCCTCCACTGATACAGGGTCTTAAGATTGACAAAGCACTTTATGTGTATTGTCTCAATTGATCACCCAAACAACCCAGAGATAAAGAAGTAGGTGATATTTTCATTCTCATCATTCATTCATTTTACAGATGAGGAAACTGAGGCTGAAATTAATGACTCCCCACCTCTGATTCTGCCTCCTCTCCCTTTCCCCCTCCCCTCCCCTGCCCCCCTTATATCCTGGTAGATCTTCCTGGGCTCCAGCTGTTAGACATTTAAAGCCCTTTCCACATCACATAGTCCATGGTCCATCCACACATCCTTTCCTAGGTCCTCCCTAGCTCTTCCCCACCTACAATGAAATGTTGTCTCCTCCTTTAGAAAGGAAACTCCTTGAGGGCAGGAGCAGTGTTGGCTTTCTCCTGGCATCTCTGGCACTGACCCGACTCCAAGGATAAAGCAGGAGCTTAATAAATGCTTGTTGACTGGCTGACTGATTGATTGATTCAGTTAGGAAAGAAGGAGAGGCCCAGAGGGATTTTGCATGGGCTGGAATAAATGGCCTCAGGGTTCCCTTTGGCTCAGAAATTGCCATATTGTGACAGTACCAGGGGAAAGGGAGAATGGTCCGGGGTCCCTGGCCTCCAGAATCCCCCGCTGCTAAACAACACCAGCGCTCCCAAGAGGAGCATATTCCATGGGCGGTGCTATGTGATGGAGGAGAGCCCTCAGGAAGGGCAGAGTGCTCACATTCATGCCGTCCTTTTTGCTAAAGTGCTCTCCGAGCTCACTTAAATCCTCCACGCCCTCCCGGACCACCTCCACCACACAGTCCTGAAAACAGTAATCGATAACATTTATACTGCACCTGAAGGTTTGCAATATTTATCTCATTTTCCTCTCACCACCACCCTATGAAGTAAGGGTTATTATCATCTCCATTTTGCAGAAGAGGAAACAGGCTCGGGTGGTGATCAGCCTACTAGGGTGAGGGCTAGTAACGGCAGGACACGTAGGCATCAGGAGGCCGGGGCTCCTGGGGGGGGGGGGGCTCCACGCATGTACTAGATGTGGGACACCTCATTGATTCACTTAATCTCTCCGAGCCTCAGCTTTTCCCAGAATGAAAAAAAGACAAGTCAGTGGCCTGCAGGAGGGATGGACTTTTATGTCTCCTCTTCAAACACTGCGAGATCCCTGTTCCAACAGTCTGGAACAACAGCCGGTGTTAGGAGACTGAAATGAAGCACTATGGGAATCTGAGGAGAAAGAGAACACATGGAAGAAAGGGGTTGGAGGTAATAAAAGAGGGCATGAGAAATAGAGTGGTACGGGGTGTAGGGTACTGGGCTTGGAGTCAGACAGACATTGGCTTCAAATACCATCTCAGATACTTATTAACTGTATTAGGGCCAGATCACTGAGGGCCTTGAATGCCAAGTCTAAGGGGTATGGCTTGACTTTGGAGGACCCAGTGAAGGGTGGTATGGTCATTGCTATATCTTCTAAGGACTGAGATGGCAGAAAAGCCCCACGAAGGCTCCAGAATTGAGGGGGTGGGGGCTGATTCCTGCTTGGCCCAGGTCATACAATGGGGCTCTCTTGTGTCTTGGTTGCTGCCTCCCTCCTCCTTGGCTCTCCATCTCCTGATGGCCGCCCTGACTGCTCATCCACTTCCTCTTTGTCGTCTTCTCCTTCCCTTGTGGCTTCTCCTGCCATCTTTGGTTTCTGAGTAAGCTTGGCCTTTCTTGGCAATTGTCAACTAGTAGCTGGGCAGCCAAACAGCAACTCTTCACTCTTCCACAGGGTGAATGACCCAGGCACAGCAGGTCGGGTGAAATCTCTGGTCTCTGGGTTGGTTTTTCAGTCCTTGGGAACTGATCAATTAATGCTAAAGTCAGTTAGTTAACGAGCACTTATCAAGTACCTACTATGTGTCAAAGGAGAGGAGGGGACCTATAGGAAAGAGGTTACAAAGGCAAAACTGCCAGGACTTGGCAACAAAGTGGGGGAGGGGAGTGAAGAGGTGAGCCTAGGGGACTGGGAAGATGCTGATGCCCAGTAGTAAGGAAGTTACCGAGATGACATAAGGAGGGTTTGGGGATGAAAAATAATGAGGAGCCTCCTTCTCCTGGACATGTTAAGTATGAGATGTCCAGAAAAGGCACTCTCTCTCTCTTTCCTTCCTTCCTTCCTCTTTCTTTCCTTCCTTCCTTCTTTCTGTTTCCCTCCCTTCCTTTCTCTCTCTCTCCCCTTCCTTTCTCCCTTCTTCCTTCTTTCCTCCCTCCCTCCCTCCTTCCTTCCTTCCTTCCTTCTTTCTCTCCCCCCAACTCACTTTGTTCTTTCCTATGGAGATGCTAATAACCCTTACTTCAAGCATTACAGAATTGGAAGCATCCAGATAACCTGGTGGATTTGGGAGACCACAGGTCCCATCAGAGGTGTGTGGCATCCCATTCCGAGTTCATTCCCTTCCTGGTTGTGCCTTCTGACTTCACACATTCCAGCAGTGTGCTCTGGCTACAGTCTCACCCTGAAAATCCCCTCAGAGTCTGGGGCCTCCTTGCCCTTTGACGTCCTGGAGCATCCCTCCACCAGGCCAGGTCCCTTCTCCAACTGAGAGCTTCTTCCAGGGTCTCCATTCTGAGGAGAGGGCCACCTTCATTCCCTCCTAATGGTTTCTGACTTCCTGAACTTTATGATTGTGCCCCAGGTGGTACCACCTCACTTCCCGCACATTTTCTGATCTCTGTGTATTATCTTCTATCATTATAACGCAGACGTCTGTCTTCCTTTTTGTTCGTATTTCTGTCCCCGGGGCTTAGCACAGGGCCTGGCACATAGTAAACACTTAATAAATTCTTTCTGCCTGTCAATGACAGCTGGCGTATCCACCAGTGCCAGTGGCTAATGGCAGCATCTAGATTGGGACTGGAGAGACGTTGAGAACAAACTGGGACAGACCAAGAGTCACCCAAAGAAATCCGATTCCTTGTACTAGAGAAGAATGCCAGCTAGGGACTCAACAAAGGACCTCCAAGACAGAAAGGGCTCGCTTTGGCACAGATATATGCCTACACATGTGCCTCACACTACTGGATTCTACGTGTGAGCATAGCAGGTCCTATGGACCTGTGTTTATTCATTCATTCATTTATTCATTCATTCATTCGTGGGGCAGTGAGGGTTAAGTGACTTGCCCAAGGTCACACAGCTAGTAAGTGTCAAGTGTCTGAGGCCTGATTTGAACTCAGGTCCTCTTGAATCCAGAGCCAGTGCTCTATCCACTGCACCATCTAGCTGCCCCAGACCTGTGTTTATTTGTAAGAGAGTGTGCCACTGGCTTTTGCCATAATGTTCTGTACTAATTATCATTACTATACCTTCTTCATAAATACCTTTTCTAAAAGCAATTAAGTTAGTCTGGCTGATTGCATAAATATACCAATGGGGGCTCAGGAGCAAGAATATTGGAAATTTAACTCTTCTGGATTACCCCTAGAATCTTGAGAATATTAGCCAACTACCCTCTGGACAATGGCAAAAGAGTAAGCTGGGGGAGTAAGGTCAAAGGAAAGTACTATGTCAAAGGCACACTCTCTTCCCACTGGTGTGACTGAGTTAAGGGGTAGCTTGGCAGGGGGCACCTATAACCATACCAACACATCAGCACAGGGCAGGGTTAGAGAAGGCTCCCAGCTGCCAAAGAAGGAAGATGCTCTGGGAGATGGGCTGAGCTCCCAATTCCTCCCCCCCAATCTTTCCTTCTTACCCAGTACCAAAATCCCACAACCAACCTCCCACTCCTATCCTGGGCTTGGGAGCTTATAAACATGTTCCTTGAGCTGAGCTTTGCAGGAGGGATGGAATTTGGGCAGGAAGAAAATTCGAGTAGAAACTCAGCTTCTACTTTTGACTGACACTAGCTTGGATCCTCTTGTACGTGATGGGAAGAAGGGTTGCCCTTCCCATACCCCAGTGCCATCCATTAGCTCTTGTGGGACCTCTCCTTACCCCTATTTGGGAATGGGAGACATGAAAGAGAAAGTAACTGGATTTTAGAGACAAGGCACAGATATATCTAAAAAATGGATGGATGCTACATTGGTATCTCAGTGGACAAGGGTCCAGGAAACCCAATAAGAGACCCAAAGTGTCAGAACAACCCCAAATTCAAGGGAGGTTTGTCCAACGTGCAAGTGAATGCTCAGGATCACATTCCTGAAGCTTCAAACAATTGCCTCCATCTCACCTCCCGAACCTCTCCATAGTGTGGGCAAACCCCTACATTTTATCACTCTTAAAAACAGGGAGAGAGAAAACGAATGGGAAAGAACTTGCTTCAAAAAGGCACAAGGACTTTCCCAATCTAGTCCCATCCCCCAGTATGATTCTCCACTCTGGCCAGGCCGGTCTCCCCAATGTCACCCCAAAGTCATCATTCCTCTCCGTATGCCTCCATCAGTGCTGTTCCTCCAAGGCAGAACGCCAGCTGTCTGGTGCTTCACCCCTGTGGGTACATCCCGCCCCAAGCCTTCAGGACCCGCCCTGGGGCCATTCCTTCCATGATGCCAGCTCTCAGGACCGTCCAGCAAGAGCCACAAGAGCCCTAAGGTCCCTTCCAATTCAAAGACTGATACGAAACATATTTCTTACAGGTTGAGGCTCAAATGGCTTGTGGGCCTGCTTTAAGTTCTTGGTGACACTCAGATGGATGGATGCACATGATGTGATGGGCATGGGCCTCTTTGGGGACAAGGCCTTCCAAGTCCTTGCTTTTTTTTCTCAATAATGGGGCAGCTAGGTAGCACAGTGGATAGAGCACTGGGCCTGGAGTGAGGAAGACCTGAGTTCAAATTCAGCCACAGAACTTGACACTAGCTGTGTGACCCTGGGCAGGTCACTTAACCCCAACTGCTTCACACACACACACACACACACACACAAACACACACACACACACACACACAGAAACCCATTTGGCTTCTGATCTCATCATTCAACTGAAATGTCTCTCTCTCAATATTTAGACAGGAAAAGTGAACCATAACCCCATGAAGTCGCTCTGTGATTTCCGGATGCCCCTCCTTCACCCTCCATTGTGTGTGACTATGACAGACAGCTTCAATTCCAATTGGACTTAATTATTTTCTCCATGCTGATGATGCTCAGATTCCTATCTCCAGCCCCAGTGTCGCCCCACAGTTTGATTCCCATATCAGCTTCCTGCTAGACATTCCAAACTGGATATCCCATAGGCATTTCAAACTCTACACGTCCACAAAGGAGCTCCTTCTATTCTCCCCTTCCCTACTTCTGTCCTGGGCCCCAGCAGCCTTCCAGTCACCCAGATTTGCAATCCTAGGGTGATATGTGACCCCTCACTCTCCCTCACCTTAGGCACCAAGTTCTATCATTCTCCCGACACAAGCGTCTTCTCATCATTCCCCTTCTCTCTTCTCCCACCATCATGGCCCTGGCACAGGCCCTCCCGCCTTCTGATTGGTCCTCCAGCTCTTCCTCCACTTGGAGGCCAAAATGATTTTCCTCTGGCCCAGGTCTGAGTGGGTCACTCCCCCTTACTCAATGACCCCAGTGACTCCCCGCTCTTTCCTGGATTGAACACAAGCTCGGCCGCTGGGCACTGCAAGCCTTCCACAAGCCAGTCCCAACCAAACTGACCTCGCTGTGCCCTCTCTCAGCCCCGCTCCCTGCCTCCGACCATCTTTTAGAATTCCTGCTTCCTTTTGTCCTCCAGCTTCCAGTGCCCTCTTCCCCAATGTACCCCTTGTCTGATTTGCACATCATCTGCATCTCCTTATATATGTCTATATTCTTCCCTCAGATAGAATGGAAACTGCCTGAGGGCAAGCCTTGTTGCACACCTGAATCTATGTGTCTTCCCTGGCTGAATAAATGCTGGCTGATTGACTGTGTGACCCGAGCCCTCAGTTTCCTTGCCTGTAAAATGAAGGGGTTGGGCCAGCTGATTTCTAAGGCCCCTTCTAGCTCTCCGTTACTGATCTGTGCCAGTCACAGTAGCGGCTCGTGCTTTTATCCCATTAAAGGTCTAAGATGTATTCTCTTCATCACGGCTCCGGAAGGTAAAGGAGTGTGAAGGTCATCACTCCCATTTTACAGATGAGGGAGTCGAGGCTTATATAGTTTAATGAATCATACATACACACTCAAATATATGCAGAACAAATTCAAGGTAAGGGTGAGGTGCCAGCATCTAGCAAAGGGGGTAGATGAGGAAAGGCCTCTGGGGAAGGTGGCGCTTGAGCTGACCGTGAAGCATCTTTCCTCAGATCATGCAAGCTAATAAGGAAACAGAATTCCAACCTAGCTCTTCCAAGCTCTTTCTAAATACAAACCCATTCACTAGAAGGATGAATTATAAACAGCTTTCTGTCTGTTCTTCCAATTCACGAGAAAGACAGAGCACAAGAAAATGAGCTGGTGAACGCTGGCTTTTAGGGTACCCCAGAATGTTTAGGGGACATCCTGGGGTCAGTTCTGATCAGGCCCCTCTCCCACACCTTTGACAATCACAAGGCAGTGAAGAACCTGGGTCAGTCCACCTACAGACACAGTGTTTATCACCTTTTCCTAAGGACTGGGCATACAAGAAACACAAAGAAAGGAAGAGACCCCCGTGCCTGAATCCCCTCGACAACATACCTGACAAGTGGTCATCCAGAATCCTGGATGTGGAGCGAAAATGAGCCCCCAAGTCAACAAGTCCAAAATCTTCTCATTTTACAGGGGTGCCAAGTGAGGTCCAAAAGAGGGCGAGTCCTATGAACCCCCAAAGTCTTTCTGATCCCATATTTAATGTTCTACTTGGTATCTCTGCTTTGAGAACCTTAGTGCTGGGGAACTCACTACCTCTCAAGGCAGCCCATTCAGTCCTCGACAGCTCTGATGGGAAATTGTTCCCTCCTGCCCCCTTATACCACATCTTTCCGTAAAGGGGGAAGGATGCCAGCATAGGCCTGGAGCTGGACTGTGTATCTGCCACCCTAGAGATGCCTGAGCTGTATTCAGACAAGCTCATCATCACAGGAGCTGAGGCCAAGAGACAATGAACAATGCAAAGCTTCTCATCAAACCAGACATTGAGGGACAGGAGGACACCAAGCTAGGGCAGAAGAGGCTCCACACTGATGAAACCAGGGGCCTCAGGCCACTGGAGTCTGATGATGAAACTTCCCGCCCACCCCCCACTGGCTCGAGGGGCCCACATTATCATCTTCCAGGTCTTAGCTACTGTCAACTCAAAGGCATTTTAGAATCCCAAGTAAAAAAGCTGGGCCCAACAACAAAGGTTAGCAAAGCAGCAGAGGATGCCTGTGGAGGAATGAATCACAGCATATAAATACCTGCTGTCGACTTTGTGTGGATCGCCTTTAGCCAGAGAAGAAATAAGGATACACTGGGAGGGGAGAGGTCTGGGCTATAGTGGTGGACCTGATGCCCAACTGCCCTGTGACCTTTGGTAAGGTACTTCCCTTCTGGTCCTCAGACTCTCAGAGGCCCCTTAGCTCAGCCTGTCTGTCCCCAACAAGTCACCTTATCTGTCAAAAGAGGGGATGAGATGAGCTAAGGATACCTTAACACCGGCATCCTTTTATAGTTTTCCAAGTGGTTTCCCTTATTCTTTTGCCTTTAGTCTTCACAACCTTAATCTGAGTAGACATCATTATTTCCATTTTATAGATAAGGAAATGGAGGCTCTAGGGCAGGGGTGGGGTTCTTAATCTGGAGCTCTATGAACTTAAATAAAAAATGTGGATATACTTTGTTTTCTTTGTAATCTTTTTTTTTCCCCTTTGGGGTGGGACAATGAGGGTTAAGTGACTTGCCCAGGGTCGCACAGCTCATAAGTGTCAAATGTCTGAGGCCGCATTTGAACTCAGGTCCTCCTGAATCCAGGGCCAGTGTTTTATCCACTGCGCCACCTAGCTGCCCCATGCCTGCCAAAGGGGCCCATGACACAAAGCTCTAGGAGACCCAGGGATACGTTGGAGGGCAACAAGCTGAGGAGATGCTACTCAGAAGTTCTGATGGCCAAGCCAGCCAGCCATCCTGCCACTGTGCCACACTGACTCTCAAAGGCCTCTCCGAGTTAAAGGTCTTTGACTTCATAAATTAATAAAGTCATTCAATATCTATGACTGAATTTTTTTTTTTTTTTTGCAGGGCAATGAGGGTTATGTGACTTGCCCATGGTCACACAGCTAGTAAGCTTCAAGTGTCTGAGGCTGGATTTGAACTCAGGTCCTCCTGGCTCCAAGGCTGGGTGTGCCTTGGTGCCGCCCCCCCCCCCTTTTGTGGGAAGAACAACCATTTTCAACAAAGCATTCCAGGCACTGGAGAAGAGACAAAAAATTAGGTAGGAGGTGGCCCCTGTCCTCACAGATCTTAGCATCTAGCAGGGAGGAAAGCAAGGGTGTGATATTACTTTTAAAATAATCCTAATATAAACTGAAATAAAAGATGACGCTAAGGAGAGATCCTCTGTCACGTGAGAACAGGAGAGAAAAGTTATCAGTTACTTGAGAATTCTTGGAAGACTTCCTGGAAGAAACAGAATTTGAGCTGGGCCTTGAAATATAAAGGAAGCGATGATGGTAGTGTGTGTTGTTTAGGTAGGAAGACTCCAGGACCTAAGAGGAGGTAATGAAATGAAATTCTGTGTTTGTATTCATCATGTGTCAAACTCTATTCCATACCAAGAAACAGCCCATTGAAATCCTGGAAGACAGGGCCCACCCAAGATAGACAAAACTTGAGCAGGCCCCAAGACTTTTAAAAGGGGTGGGGTGGGGGGGGAGAAAGCAAAATATCTCATTTAAAAAAACACTTTTGGTGGGCAGCTAGGTGTTGCAGTGGATAAAGCACTGGCCCTGGATTCAGGAGGACCTGAATTCAAATCTGGCCTCAGATACTTGACACTAGCTGTGTGACCCTGGGAAAGTCACTTAACCCTCACTGCCCACAAAAACAAACAAAAAAAAAACGAAAAACCCACTTTTATTGGGTTGAAATAGAATGAGTTAGGTTAATAAATATTCCTTTATATTCAGCTCAAATTTTAAAAATTCCGTTTCCATATTTTTAAAATAGCTGTTAACTCAAAGGTATTTAGTAGTTAACTTAATTGCTTCTTAACTCCCTCGTTTTAAACTTGGGAATCTTTTAATTAACTATGCAGCTTTTTATCACCTTGAATCAAATCCCTCTTCAGGGATGTCATGGAGGGGATGTGTTCTTCATGGAGGGGTTGAAGCAGACATCCTCTGGGGTCCCTTTCTTCAGCATGGAAGGGCTGATTCTATTAGACTTACTTCTGTGCTTGCTGATTGGCAAAGAAACCATTCTGTGCATAGGGGAAGCGGGGCTTAACACAAACACATGACCAGAGCACTTTGGGGATATAGTCTCTCAAGTAGTAGAATGCAAGCCTGAAATCTGGGTTCAAATTTTGAATTTGCCATTTATTTACCAGCGGGGTGACCTTAGGATCACTCATTTTGATCATCAGTCAACAAAAGGCACCAAACAAGATGATCCCTAAGGTTCTTCTCAATATAGAGGGAAGGAGAAGGATCAAAGAAAGGCTTAGACCAGTCACTTGGGGTTAGCCAGGGTAATGAACACTGACAACAGAGAGAAGTTGTAACTACTTGTCTTGCCCCCATTTTATCAGCCAAGGAGAATTACAGAAGAAAAATGGCTAACAGGATTGATACCCAAGAAACACAAAGAAACAATAAGAAAGCACCCATCGAGAACACCTTGATGATTCTGAGTCACTTTGCCAAAAGGAACTATATCCTCAGATACATTATGAACTCGCAGATGTGACCTCTAAGGCAGTATGATTGCTAAAAGATGGTGGAGAAAGGATCATGCAAGAGAGAAGGGTAAAAATACAAACTTTCAAAATAGAGGACAGACTTGTGAGCCTTCACTGTATAAGACAGTGAACTTAACTTTGATTCTTTGGAAAATTCTAGAGTGAGTCATTAAAGAGATGGTGTGACCCTGGGCAAGTAACTTAATTCCCACTGCCCTGCCAAAAAACCCAAAACAAACAAAACAAACAAACAAAAAGAGATGGTAAGCAAATATTTAGAAAAGGAGGCAACGATCACAAAGAACTGGCGTGTTTTCATCAAGAGTGATGGCACACTAACCTTTTTTCCTTTTTTGACAGGGTTATTGAACTAAGAGATTAGGGGGATGCTGACTTAGACTTAATGTAAGCATTTGATAAAGCTTTTCCTGCTATCCTGGTGGGAAAAGACGGCGAGATGTAAGCTAGACGCTATCCCAATCCAATGGATTTGGGGCTTGATGAGTAATGGTTAATGTTGCAATGTCATCTTAGAAAAGAGGTTTTCAGAGAAGTTCAAGAGAGATCTGTGATATTGAACATTTTTATCAACGAACTGGATCAAGGCAGGTGGTCTGGTTATTTAATTTGCAGATAACACAAAGCAGAGAGGACTAACATAGGGGATGACAGAGTTGGGGTCCAGATGGATCTTGAGGGGCTAGAATGTTGGGCTGAAACTAACAAGAAGAAATTCAATAGGGGGTAATATGAGGTCTTAAATGAGGTTCAGAAAATCTACTTCACAAGCTTAAGATGAGGAAGGCACGGAGAGATAGTGGTTTGAAAGAGGCCAGAGCGTTTCAGTGGACTGAAAACTCCATATGAGTCAGCAGCATGCCATGGTGGCCAAAACAGCGAATGTGATTTGGGACGCATTAAGAAAGGAAGGGCTGGGGCAGCTAGGTGGCGCAGTGGATGGAGCACCGGCCCTGGAGTCAGGAGGACCTGAGTTCAGATCCGGCCTCAGACACTTAACACTTACTGGCTGTGTGACCCTGGGCAAGTCACTTGACCCCCGTTGCCTCACTAAAAAAAAAAGAAAGGAAGGGCTTCCAGGATCAGGTCATGGTTCTGCTGTCCTCGGCCTTCCTCAGACCTCATCTGGCATTCTGTGTTCAGTTCGGGGCCACTGCTAAGCTGGAGTGTCGAGAGAAGTACAAGCAAGATGGTAACAGGTCTTACCCTAGAGAAGAGAAGACAGAGGAGTAGAGGAGGGGGTGACCTTGGACACCATAAAGTCCAGATGTCTCAGTTTACGGATGAGGAGCTGAGACCCAGAGAGTTTAAGTGACTCCAGGTCGCGCAGACAGCAGAGTCACAGGAAAGAAAGACTAGACCTATTTAGTAGTCCCAAGGGACAGAACCCGCGGCAATGGCTGTCGATTTCCAAAAGGCAGATTTAGGTTCAACATGAAGGAAAACTCCCTATATTAGGGATATCTAACCGCTTCTGAGGAGGGGAGGGTTCTCCCTGCCTGGAGGTTACTTAACAGGTACCATGTCAAAATGGGAATTCCTTCCAGAATACTGGTCGGATCCATTAGCTGGTCTGGACCCTTACTGCTCTGAGAGTCTGCGGTCCTCAGCGGGGCCCTTCCTTGCTTGATGTTCTAAGGTCCCAGCTCGGATGATCTACCCTAGACCAACAGATGGCTGTTCTCGGAGGAGGAAGGTGTGATGTTACCAAGAATGATTACCTGTGTGGGGTTGTACCTGAAAAGACGGATATTCTGAGCACCCAGTGCACACACAGACACTATTCTGGAACATGAGGGTGCAGCTGCTAGTTTCATTAAAAAACAAAGGCTAGCTGCTATTTATATCCTGATCCCCAGGGAGGGCGGCTTCCGGTCTCTGAGAAATCCCAGCTGTAAAGGGAGTGCGTCCCCTTCTGGGCAGGGCCACTGGAGTCCAGGACAATGTTCACCTGCCTGAAGACACAACTCCGGGCACCTGTCGCTTAGGGGGTTTTCCTTAGGGCAGCTCTCAGCTCTCTAACTTTAGGCTGGGTACCAGACAAGAGGCTCTTGAACAACTGGGGTCCAGCCCAGTTGTCCTCATTGGCCTTCCATGGTAAAGTTCCAGCCCATTTCCCCATGTCCAGACATAGCCTTCATGCAATCCTATAATCACTATCCCCCAAACATGGCTGGGGGCATTAAAGAGAAAGTCTGGGAGAGGAATGAAGATATGGTTGGCCTGAGCATCCTAGAAACAGAGGTTCCAGAAGGAACCAGCCCAATTAGACAGAGAGGCTGCAGAGGGGGAGGATCCTTCCAGGGGCAGAAAAAGTTTCCTGGGTGAAGGTTTCTGCAGCAGAGTTAAGAGCATAGCCTGAAAAGCAATAATTTTTTCCCTATTCTTTCCTAGCTAGGGAATTTCTTTTTCTTTCCTTCCTTCCTGAATTATCATTCCTTTTAAAGACCAAAACTTTCTTTTAGATTTTATGTAAGAGGGAGGATAGTTTGTGAAAATAAGGGTACATCAAAGCAAAGTGATGTGTGGGGACAAAGTACTGACTTAGAAGTGGTAAGGAGGAAATTCCGGAGGAAAAAAACAATACTGGAGATATAACTAGAGGAAAATGTAAACTTAACCCTCTCATTATGAAAAGTGAATAAATAGAATAAAACAAAAGAAATCCGTGGCACAGTGAATAAGAAAACACAACTCCACAATCTGCTGCTTACAAGAAGCATATAAAAAGTAAAGATAAGCATAGATTTTAAATACAAAACTGGAAAAACAATGACTATGCATCAGTTGTATCCACAGAGTCAGCAGTGACAATCATGCTATCAGAAGAAGCAAAAATGAACATTGATATGACCAACAAAATAATCAATAAAACTACATTATGCTTAAGGGATCTGTATACACCAAATCAATATTACTATTAAACTTGTATATACCAAATCATAAATAAAAATTAACTGAATAAAAGAGACAATAACACAATAATGGGAAACTTTAATGTTTCTCCCTCTAAGCTAATAAATGAAACAGAAAGATAAACAAAAGATAAAATGCAGAACTGATCAAACTGAGAATTTACAGCCAAAATATTTGTGGTGCCTTCTGAATGGTACTCCTAAATAATGTATCTATTTCTCAGTACCAATCACAAGACATTCTTAATAAAAACTGACTGTTTTATTAGGGCACAGAAAAATTACAAATATTAAAAACCAAAATGCAGATCATAATGCAATTAAAATAGCAATCAATTCAGGAAGTACCAACAAGAGACACAGGACCAAGTAGAGAATTATTAGTGAAATCTTAAGGAATAAATGTGTTAAAGAACAAATTATAGATAGAAAAATATAACTATGAAAGGCAATGATAATGATGACATACAGCAATTTCAGAAATGCAACTTAAGCAGTCCTCAGAGGAAAAATTATATCCTTAAAAACATAGAGTATCAAAACAAGACTCTTAAAAAGGCTTTTTACCTATTTACTAAGGTGGCAGCTAACAAAAATGAGGACAGAGGGATGGTAAGCCAAGCTGGGAATACCCTAGAATGACCTCTAACCTCTATTAGATTTTCGATCTCTTTGAGGGCAGGACGTGTGTCTTTGCTTTCCTTACTATCCCCAGCTCTTAGCACAGTGCCTGACATAGTAGGTGCTTAATAAGTGCTGACTTGACTTAAATATAATAGATAAACCAGGGGAAATGAAAAGCTGTATCCTGACCAGACTCAAATAATTTTAGACAAAAGTAAGGAGTATGTCTAAAAGAAATATAATACCTGCTTGCATCTTCTCCCCCTTTATTTTTTTGTGACAGAATTCTGCTTTTATGTGATTCAAAGAGATGTACTTTAAGTGATAGGCAGGGAGGGGGTCAAGAAAGGACATGTATGAGCAATGGGACCAGCTGTTTCCTATACTTGAAATGCACTCTTCCCTTACTTCTTCCTCCTAGAATCCGTCTTTCTTACTTTCTTCCTTCCTTCCTTCCTTTCTGACACAGGAACTATGTGGTGTGGTGTAAGCTATGTCAGAAAAACCAGAGTTCAAATTCCATCTCAGACATGTACTCTTAGGGATATAATTTTTCCTCTGAGGACTGCTTAAGCTGCATTTCTGAAATTTTTATACGTTATCATTATCATTGCCTTTCAGAGTTATTTTTTTTCTATCTATACTTTGTTCTTTAATCCATTTATTTCTTAAGATTTCACTAATAATTCTTCACTTAGACCTGTGTCTTCTGTTGGTGCTCTCTGAATTGATTGCTATTTTATTTGTATTATGAACTGTAAAGAATGTGTTTGGCATTTTGCTTTTTAATATTTATTTGCAATTTTCTGTGCCCTAATAATAGCAAATTTTTATTTAAAATGTCATGTGATTGATACTGAGAAATAGATTTATTCTTTCTTTCTTTCTTTCTTTCTTTTTTAGGGCAATGAGGGTTAAGTAACTTGCCCAGGATCACACAGCTAATAAATATCAAGTGACTGAGGTCGGATTTGAACTCAGATCCTCCTGAATCCAGGGCCGGTGCTTTATCTACTGTGCCACCTAGCTGCCCCAAGAAATAGATATATTCTTTAGTGGTACCATTCAGAAGGCAACAGAAATATTTTTGCTTAGTAGCTGGGCAAATCACTTGAATCTCTCTTAAATTCAATTTTCCCATATGTGAAATAGAGATAATAGCATCTACCTAAGAAGGCTGATATGAGGATCAAATGAAATAACACGTGTGTCGCACAACGCAAACCTTGAAGCTCCAGATAAATGCTATAATTAGTATTATTACTCCCCCCTGCTGGTACTGTCCTCCTTCCAAATGACTTTGCATTTAGCTATTTTGTATGTATTTTTATTTAATTTCTAAGTATATTATATTCTGTTAAAGCATATTATTGTATGTACCTGCCATTTATAAACAATTTGAAAATATGAGCTGGTAAATTCTCTCAACTTAGATCCTACACCCGATTCAGACTTTTAGAGTTAGACATTTGGAATTTGGAGGTGTTCTTTGTTGGGGGGTGGGGAAGGAGGACAAAACGGAATCCTTAAAGAGAATCACAGATTTCTGGAATGGACCTCAGAGGCCCGCCTCTAAAACCACTCTCATTTTAAAGATGAGGAAACTGAGGCCTAGAAAGGTGAAGGACGTGCCCAAGGTCACACAGGGACAAAGTGGCAGAGGTGGCATTTGAACCTGGGGGTCCTGACTCCACATCTGAGGTTTTACCTGTGCTACTACATGGTCTTTCCTCAGGTGACTGAACCCCAATAGCCATCAGAGGACTTGCCAAATGGTCCTAGAGAGATCACTTCTTTCCTTACACAATTAAAAGGAAAAAGTGGCAGAAGCTGGAGGACAGAGATTGAGACGGAATGAATGATCATTCTATCTTTTATCGGCTCCAGCCATGGAAGGTTGTCTCAATTTCACCTCTGTTCTAGGGTGGAATGGCTGTCGGGGGGGAGGGGGGCTCCCCCCTCCCTGAGGGTCTTCAATCAGAGGCTGGAGGGGAGAGATCCCCTCTTCCAGATCAGAGATCAGTGAAGCCATTTCAAACACCAGAACACGGTGAGTCCCCATCACGACTTGCTCACAGAACAAATGACGGCAGGGGTCCAAAATGGAAGCCAGTCATTAGGAGTGCTCACACTGGCTTCACATCAGGGACTCCTGAGCTGAATACCTGAGTTTCCAACATGAGGAGGAGAAGTAGACACTGTGGATGATTCTATCTTCCCAAGTGAGCCAGGCAGACAACTGAAGATGGAAACGTCCTTTGCCCCATGGCCTTGGCCACTCTATGGAACATGGGACAAGCGCACAGTTGTCTCTTGGCACAGTCTCTGGATAAGACACAATCTGAATGTGACTCAGGCTTAGGGAAGAAGCTCAGATCTAGGGAGGCCCTTGGGGGGCCATTGGTTCCGAACCTTTAATCAGAGCATGAATCCCTCCGTGACATTGCCGGCAGGGGGCCATTCCGATTCTCCTCAATCACTTGTGGTGACAGGGAGCTCACTACTTACTGAGTCAGCCCAATTGAGTATAGCTCTGATTGTCAGGGTACTCTTCCATGTGCTGAGCTGAACCTTCTCATATGGTCTCAGAGAGTCCAGCTGAGCCTCTTCCCCAAATGGAAAAATCTGTATTTCTCAGACAAGAGGGTCAGGAAATGGGTTTACAACTTGGGATAAATTCTTTACCATAACTTGGTAGCATGTCAGGAGCTAGAATGGGCCTCAGGGACCTCCTAGGTCCAAATGCTTCATTTTATAAAGGAAGAAGCTAAGACCCAAAGAGGACAATTAGGTTTCCCAGGGTAATAACACAGTAAGTCTGAGGTCTATTGATCCCCAGCCAGGGAACCCCAGCCTTCTCTTATACCTTATTAAGAGAAATAAGCCTGAAGAACCATAACTGGTGTGCTACCCAATTAGCAGCATCCTCAAAGCTGCTCACAGAAAACTGAAAAGGGAACAGGACAGAGAGCAAGGTCTTTTTCGTTCACACTGGATGCATCATGGGGCAGGCCAGACTAACCTCATTTTCTGTTTCATCAGGATTACTAAATTGGTCAGTGAGGAGAATGCTGTCAGGATCATTCACGTAGATCTCAGCAGAACTTCTGTTGTTTTTCCTTTTTTGAATGAATCCATTTTCTTTATTATTTGTTGAGTTTTTAACATTCATTTTATTTATTTGGAATGCCAAATTCTGTCCCTTCCCCACCTATTCAAAAGGTGAGCAATATACCTCTTATTCATCTGAAGCCATGGAAAACATCTATCTCTATCAGCATGTTCATTAAAGCTTTTTGTTCTTGGAAAGAAGGCGAAGATAAAGGACCAGACAAGAATTTAGTGGGATGGATTCTGACCTGCTCGGATGGCCGGACTCAAAGAGTTAATGGGTCACTGTTAGTCTGGGAAGAGGTCTCCAGTGGAACGCCCAAGGGATCTGTGCTCAGTCCTGGGACATTTCACATTTTTATCAGTGACTTGGACAAAGGCATCCGATTCACAGATAACACCAGGCTGAGGGGGACAGTCAAAAGAGTGGACAACACAGTAACAGCCCCAAAGAGCTGATGGTCTAAAGCTAAGAACAGGACATTCAATGTGGATAAATGTGAAGTCTTAAACTTGGAGTCAAAAAGTCAACTTGATAGCAGAGGGGGGAGATATGGATGGACAGTAATGGTTATGAAGACGATGAGGTAGTAGAAGAAAGTGACCTCTGACAAACCTCAGAGGGTGTTGGGCTACATTAAAATAGAGGTATAGCTTTTGGGAGGGGGCAGCAAGGTGGTGTTACAGTGAATAGAGCGCCAGGCCTGGAGTCAGGAGGACCCGAGTTCAAATCCAGCCTCAGACAC
Organism: Dromiciops gliroides; assembly: GCF_019393635.1. NCBI lineage: Eukaryota > Metazoa > Chordata > Mammalia > Microbiotheria > Microbiotheriidae > Dromiciops > Dromiciops gliroides. The sequence continues at coordinate 28,553,551 of NC_057864.1, forward strand.
TTCCTGGCTGTGTGATCCCAGGCAAGTCACTTGACCCAGTTTGTCTCAGTTCCCTCATCTGTAAAATGAGCTGGAAAAGGACATGGGAGACCACTCCCTTATCTTTGCTAAGAAAACCCCAAATGGGGTCACAGAGAATGGGACACGAATGAAGCAATAGAGCAAAAGCTTTGGGGAAGAGGAAATCAATAAAAAAGATTTATTAAGTGCCCATTATGTGCCAGGCCAGGGGTACAAGTACAGAGACTGAAAGAATTCCTCCTCACAGGGAGCTCACACACATACAGATATGTACAGCATCAAGATACACTCGGTGAGTTCAAATACATACAAAGTCATTAAATACGAGGTAGTTTGGGAGAAGGCGGCACTGGCAGCTGAGGGGATCAGGAGAAGCTCATGCAGAAAGTAGGGCTTGAGCGGCATCTAAAATGAAGACAGCAACTCTGAGGTGGAGGTGAGGAGGGAGGGCATTCCCGGTGTGAGGGATGGCCAGGGCAAAGGCCGGGAGATGGGAGTGTCCTGGGTGAGGAACAGAGAAAAAAAGGCCGGTTTGGCTGGAACATACAGACTGTAGGAAGGAGACGAGGAGACCAAGGAATGTCCAAAGAGCCTGGAAAGAGAGGTTGGGGCCGGGTAGTTTTCAAATCTAAACTGTTTATATTTGATCCTGGAGGTATCAGGGACCTTTGGAGTTGGCTGAGTAGAGGCATCACATGGTCAGATCAGTGCCTAGAACAACCCCTGTTCTTTGCATTCAAATCTTAGCTCTGCCACCAACTGGCTGCGAAATCGGGTCTATCACTTGGCCTCAGTTTCCTCTCCTGTACAGTGGGGTGCTATGTGAATGCTGTCCCCTCCCCCTTGTTACACACACACACACACACACACACACACACACACAAAATGTCCTGGCCAGCCCTAAGGGAGCGGCTCCACCCTGAGAAATCTCATCGCCCTCCCACACCATGACTCAAACAGCCCCTATTGCCTCAAGCAGCCTCCTAATTAAGCTCCCTGATGGATCCACTAACCAGTTTTTCCAATGCACAAAGGAAAAGCCCTTTCATTCCAGACCGGAATATGAAATTCAGTAAGACCGGACTGGACCAGATACACAGGGGCTTAATCAGATCAGCCCAAACATAAGTAATATTTAGGATGGGCGGCTGAGACGATGCTTGGCCATCCAAGCTAGGATTGATGTGGGGTTCAGAACAAAAGGTCAGGCCCAGGAGCTGAGCCCCACAGGATGCCTGGGTTAGAACCCTCACTGAGCTGCCTAAAGCCTGTGACTGTGGGTGAAACCCTTGTGTCTCTGACCCTTACACCTTCCTCATCTATAAAAAAAGACTCTTGAGTTACAATATCTGCTCTCCTCGTAAACTCTGCACAGGGTGGGCCGGCCTTGAAATCACCAGATTCCCTTTAAGATGGGGCAGTGGACAGAGGGCTGGCTGTGACCGTGCTAGCTGTGGCACTCAGGGGCTCACCAGGCCTCAATTTCCTCCTCTTTAAAAGGCAGATAACCCCTGCTTCACAAGGCTGTGCCGAGCGGCAAATGAACTAACATACGTAAAAGCACTGCATAAATGCTAGTGGTTGTTACTACTCCTAATGACAAATGAGGACAAATAAACTCTACTCATCTCCTTTGATACCTCCCTGTGGCACAGAGGGCACCAAGGTTTTCTCAATGTAGTGTAAGCTGGCTGGGGAAGCGGGATCCTCCCATAGAGCTGGAAAGACCTCATCCAAGCAGGGGCTCACTGGAAGAAGTTTGACTTTACAGAGTCCCTAAAGGGATCTGCCCCACCCCCAAATCCTGCATCCCCCTGTAAGAGCGGGCAGGGGTCTAACATCCTCATCTTATAGATAAGAAAGGAAATGAAGAGCCAGAGAGGGGATATGACTTACACAAGGTCAGGACAGAATGCAAGGGGGCTTCTCAATCCCTGGCCCCCGGGAACTTCCCTCAAAACCAGCTAGGCCGCTAAGAAATGCCTCACTAGCAGCCTGTCCCAACTTGGCAAATTCTTGACAAAGATGCTTTTGTGTGTCAGATTCCAGAGGCTCCGAGGACCTGGGCTCACCACTTTGGGGAGTCACCCAGTGGTGACTGAGAACCACCAAAGGGCCGAGATCTGCCCCAGTGGAGGCAGGTGCACCAGGGTCTTTGAGGACATCTGTATCTCGTTTGTACATAACTGTTATGTCTCTCGGGTGAGCTCCTGGAGAGCTGGGCTCTCTTTTCCTGCATCTAGCACAATGCCAAGAATACAGCGAGCACTTAATAAATGCTTGTTGACTGAGAGGCTATCGACAGGCAGGGTCTCTCTCTCTTGTCTATTTCATTCCCAGCACCTAGCACAGTGCCTGGAACCCTTTTGTTGCTGTTGTTCAGTCATGTCTGACTCTTCATGACCCCATTTCAGGTTTTCTTATCAAAGATCCTGGAGTGGTTTGCCATTTCCTTCTCCAGCTCATTTTACAGATGAGGAAACTGAGGCACATAGGATTAAGTGACTTGCCCTGGGCCACATAGCTACTAAGTGTCTGAGGCCAGATTTGAACTCAGGTAGATGAATCATCCTGACTCCAGGCCCGGCACTCTATCCACTGCACCATTTAGTGACTTGGCAAACAGTAGGGGATTAATGAGTGCTTGTAAATTAGTTGATTTGGGATCCTGGCCAAGGTAACAGGAAGATATTTACCTGTCTACAGAGTGAGGGCACCCATCTGAATGACCCACTCCTCGTCTTAAAGCTGAATCAAGTGGTATGAGCACAAGGAAGGAGTTCAGGAATCATTCCCTTCAAACCCCTGATTTATGAGGCAAGGAAATAAGAGGCCAAGAGAGGGGAGGCCACACAGGTGGTGGGTTCTGTCAGACTCCCCTCTGAAGTCCTAAGGGCAGACAGAGTGAGCCTCCAACCACCTGCTTCTCTTCTGTATTCACTGATTCAGCACAAGGAGGGACCCCAGAGGGGATCAAGGAGAATCGCCCATTTGACCACGGCGGACAATAAGGCCCATGGGGTAAGTGACCTGCTCCAGGTCACAGATTAGATAAGTGACAAGGCCAGATACAAACTTACATCCCCTGACCCTGCACACAACAATCTAGAACTGAAACAGTGGTCCAGAAAAAGGTAAGTAAATTGTCTAGGGTCGTGATGGTCATGTAGCAGAATGGAGATGAAGTAATTAAGTAATCATAAGTGATAAGAATAGTAGTAACAACAAGCAACAACAACAGTTAACATTCCATTGACTAGCATACAGTCGGCACTTAATAAATGCATACCAGCTGAGAGTCTTGAAGTTTCCAGGGCATGGCCACAAAGTAAGGAAGTGACTTTGGTTCCAGGTCCTCCCATGCTAGAGCTGGAATTCTGTCCAAGATGGCACCAGGGATGAGGCCAGGGGGAGAAGGGACACTGGCCTTGAATGGGTGGTTCAGGGGGGACCCTAAACCACAGAGGCATCTGGGCAGGTGATGCAGAATCAATGTCCCAAAGACTAACAAAAGCAAACAGGCCAACCTTGGAGGATGGGAGACCCAGCTTCTGCCCAGCCCCTGAAAGTCACACATTTATTAGGTACCTACTGTGTGCTAGGCACAGTGCTAAGCTCTAGAGATAAAAAGAAAGGGAAAAATAACACCCTGATCTCAAGGAGCCCAGAGTCTAACAGGGGCAACAACTGTACACATACAAAACAGGGACAAGATAAACTGGAGACCACCCTACCCTGGGAAGCTTAGCACAGCTCTCGAGCTCTTAAGAGTGGGCCGTTATTCTTCTCCCCATTCCTCTGACGCCTGCTGTGCCGGTGAATTGGGCCATCATTTTAGGTCTCGGGCAACTCCAAGAAAATGTTTGTTGCGGAGACGGTAGTACCCTGCACTGGCAGAGGGAGTTCTATATTTGAGAAAAACTCCCAGGTCAGTCGGAGGGACCCCTCAATCCCCCAATCACTTAGAATATTAATGTTGTTGAAGCGAAGACAAGTCGCTATCCTGCTACTACTCTTTACTGGGTGGTGTTTGGCAGGCTCCCTTACAGAGAGAGAAAATGAGGGCTTTTTGGAAACAAATAAAAGCTGGTTTTCCACAGGCTCACTGAAAACATCTTTGGAACAATTCAACAAGCACTTGCTAAGCACCAACTGTCTGCCAGAGAGCAGCTGGGTGATGTAGTGGACAGAGTACCTGGCCTGGAGTCAGGAAGGCCTGAGTTCAAATCTGACCTCAGACACTTACTAGCTGTGGGATCCTGGGCAAGTCACTTCACCCTGTTTGCTTCAGTTTCCTCATCTGTCAAATGAGCTGGAAGAAGGAAATGGCAAAGCACTCTAGAATCTTTGCCAAGAAAAACTCCAAAAATGGGGTCACAGAGACAGGCACAACTGAACAACACTGTGTTCTAGGCCATGGAGGGAATACAAAAGTCAAGCAGTGCCTACCCACAAGGAGCCCACATTCTACTAGGGCAGGTCCAACAGGCCATTTAAACCTCTAGCATGACTCAGTTTCCCCCAGGACACAAGACCAACAGTTGCCTTCCCTGGATCCCCAAGCAAAGCCCCAGGATGGACAGTTATGGGTAACTCCCTAGGACAAGTAAGTGGGCAACGGTCCCTATTCTCAAACAATCACAAGTTTAATCCTGTCCTAGGGGTCAGGTACAAAAGATGAAAAAGAGGGGCAGCAAGATAGTGCAGTGGATAAAGCACCAGCCCTGGATTCAGGAGGACCTGAGTTCAAATCCCAGCTCTGACACTGACAAGGTGTGTGATGGGTGGGGAATTCTATCCCTTTCTCTTCTGTGATATGTAAAAGGAGGCCAGCCTCCCTCACTGGGGGGTTGGGGGGGTGGGGGGCAGTCTGGAAGCCTTGGGAAGGGGCAGCCTCGGCTCCACGGGACTCTCCAGTCTGATCACCCAAATCACAACCAGAAAAGGAGATAGTGTTTTGGGGGGAAAGGGGGTGGATAATCAGGGTCAGGGAAAGCAGATCGAGTCAGCATCAGGGACCAAACTCTCAGCTCAAATACCGAAATAGAAAGGCCTAAAAATACCAGGGCCTGATTCACGTCCTATGTAAAAGTCCTGAGAGATTTCGGGGAGGTGCCTGCCGGAAGTAGGCCGGGCCCAAAAGCAGAGCTCAAGGAGAGGTGGAGGGGAAAGGGGGGAGCGAGGCAAACATTCCCCTCGCCGGCCTGGCAGAGAGGCCTGGTCCTGCAGGCCCTGCCCAGGCCTGGCCTCTTCAGTCACTTACAAAGCTGCCCTGCTGCCCCGGATTGCTCATGATGGAGCTCACGGTCATAATTACTCATCGTTCCCATTTCAGGATCTTTGATTCCAGAAGCTCTGTCCAGAAGAACGCACCCGGGTGCTTCCACTTGTCCAGGCTGGCACCCTTGCTGCCCGGCCCATCCAGGAGGCCCACCATCTTCCCTGCCCCATCCCAAGCCCAGGAATCCAAAGCCTTTTGTTTGACTGCTGAGGATGAGCAGAAGAGGAGTGCAGGGAGGTGATTAAGCACACCAATGGCCCCGATTCTCCTGGAATTCAGAACACCCAGCAAGCCTCCATCCTGCTGAGCTTACTTTCAAATATATGAAACCAAATATGCCTTTTGGCGTGTCCGTCCCACTGCTGACAGCAAGACAGACACACATTCCCCTAGTGGGTCAACAGCTGCAGGGGGCTCCTGGATGTCCCTCATGGGAGTGGGACCACCCGTGCTCTGAGGCCGAGCATCCTGCGCAGGAAGGTCAACAGGATGAGGCTCAGGGTACCCGAAGAGCCACACACCTGGGCTCCAGGTGAGCTCCAGCTGAGCTCATGCCATTACCATGGGCTAGTGACGTGACCTCTCTTGGCCTCAGTTTCTTCATCTGTAAAATGGAAAGGGCAAACTAGAAGATGTCTCAGAGGCAGCAGGGGCTAGCAAGAAGACCTAGGTTCTAATCTTGCCTCTGACACTATGACCCTGGCCAAGTTAATTAACATCCTTGGGCCCTTCTAAAGTAGAATTAAGAAGAGTAACTTCCCAGCAGGGTCATTGTGAGAATCAAATAAAATAACGGACACAAACCTCAGAGCGATACAAAATGTCGTCCTCACCACTACCTTCTGAGTCCAACATCCTGGGACTTTGGGAAGATAGAGAATAAAGCACTTGCTAAATAATAGCGGCCCCTCCCCCACTGTCCAGGCCAGGTGAGGGCCCTACTTAATTCCCACACCCCTCTTATCTCTCCCTAGGCCATGCAGTCCCCACCACTGGTCCTCATCCTCACCAAAACCTACAATACTTTTCCAATTCCCAGCCCTTTTTTTGACACCTGGCACATAGGTGCTTAATAAATGCTTGCTGACTGATTTGCAGGAATGTCTGTATCTTTTAAAAAATAAGATTATAGTGTCATAACTATTTTTGGAGGAATGTTAAAATGCCTTTCTCTTCATTCACTAAGTACACACACGTACATACACACACGTAAAATGGGAGAGGCCAAATTTTGGATTAAAAAGTAGTCAAGGGGGGCAGCTAGGTGGCGCAGTGGATAGAGCACCGGCCCTGGAGTCAGGAGGACCTGAGTTCAAATCTGGCCTCAGACACTTAACACTTGCTAGCTGTGTGACCATGGGCAAATCACTTAACCCCAATTGCCTCACTAAAAAAAAAAAAATGTAGTCAAGGGGCAGCTAGGTAGCACAGTGGATAAAAGCACCAGCCCTGGATTCAGGAGGACCTGAGTTCAAATGCAGCCTCAGACACTTGACACTTACTAGCTGTGTGACCCTGGGCAAGTCACTTAACCCTCACTGCCCCGCAAAAAAAAAAAAAAGACAATATATATGACTGACCTCCACTCATCTCCTCAAATCCTGATGGGAATATCATTTCCAAAGGTAATTAACTGGTTCAAATCCAGACTGATGCTGGATGTTGCCTACCTATGTGACCTTGAGCAAGTCACAGAACCTCTTGAACCTCAGTTTCTTCATGTGTGAAATGGGGAGACTGGATTAAATGTCCTCCCTGTCTCTTCCTTCTCCAATCTACTCTCTACAATCCTGGGATTTATTCTACCAACAACAGACTCCTCCCAAAATGACCTCGAAAGAGTTAACCATCTTAGACTGGAGATCTCTGACTACACCCAATGGCAGAGTCCCACACAGACTCTAATTTCCTCTATAAAGAGGGTTTTCCATTGAAATCTCCACTGATTGGCTTAAAGATGTGTTGAAAGGAAACCCAGGCACAAGTAGAAAATGGTCCTCTGTCTACCAGTGGTGCCTCCGACCCACTGAATATTTAATTAACTGCTTAATGAAGTAACTATGTGCCAGGTGCAGAGAATAGCAAGTGGACCTATCCTCATGTAGCTTACATTCAGTGGTGGAAACACTCCCAAAAGAGGCTTTATAATTACACCAGGGCTTCTGAAAACAGGAAGACAGGATTCCAAGAGAGGAGGAAATGGGGAAACCATTTGTTCAACCCTCTTGTTTTTGTTTTACAAATGAGGAAGCTGATTGGCTTCCTTGAGGTCACACAGATAGAGATTTGAACCCCAAATAAGCCCCTTCTTTCATTCTGCATTGGGGCTTCCCAATTTTATCCAGAGCAGGCCCTGAGTCCACCATCCTCCCTGGGTTACACAAGAAATTTAATCAATGTTTGTTATATCTGAATAAAAATCAGAAAGACAATGAGGAAGATGTATGTTTTTGGACAGGGTCAGTATGGAGTTTGTTTTTGCTTGACTATCCATACCTGTTACAAGATTTTGATTTTTCCTTTCTTTTTTTCCAAATGGTGGGGGAGGGGGAAATACATTTTTGTTCACCGAAAGAACTAAAATTAATTTTGTTTGTTTGTTTTTGGTGAGCAATTGGGGTTAAGTGACTTGCCCAAGGTCACACAGCTAGTAAGTGTCAAATGTCTGAGGCTGGATTTGAACTCAGGTCCTCCTGACTCCAGGGCTGGTGCTCTATCCACTGCGCCACCTAGCCGCCCCTCCCCCATTAATTTTTAATAAAAAGAAATTAGGCGCTTTGGAATAAACCATGATTTCCTTCTGAAGAAAAAGGGTAGTATTACAAGGTTTTTTAAAGAAAATACACTGGGTAAGTTCAGATGAACTGGATGGCAAATGGATTCAAAACCACTTCCTAGGGGGACTGGATGAAGCTACCAGACTCGTTTAGTCTAGAAAAGGGAAGATTCAGGGGCAGAATGTTTGCCAAGGGCTCCTTCAAGAAAGAAGCATAAGCCCCCAGGGCAGAATGAGGAGTAATTGGGAAAGGGGGCACAAGTTACTGGGAGGCAAATTTCACCTCAAATTAAATTCCTAATAATCTGAGCTATTCAATAATGAATGAGCCCAAGAAATCAGAGACAGAAACAGAAGTGTAATAGAGATTCTCAGTAGCAGCATAGCAGAAACAGCGTCGCCAGCTCTTTAACTGATGATCGGCTCTAAAAACCAACCAAAAGGAAGAACCAACGGCCAAGGCCAAAGAACAGCTAATCTGGGTTCTGTGCCCCAGACTGGTAAGGGGTTCCCCAAGGGTGGGGGTTCCTGGCACACAGCAAGCACTTAAACATGCTAGCTGACCAACCGAGGCAGAATTCCCGTCCAGATCTTCCTGACTCCAGGTCCATCACTTCCAGCAAACTTTCAGACCAAATTACCGTCAGGAACTTGTTCTTAAACAGGAAAGACACTGGGGTATAAATTTACAAAAATGCTGAACGTTCTCCTTCACCAGCACAGAGAGTCTTTCTCTTCCTAATATTATAAAAACAGCCTTCAGAGAACACTTTAAAAAGCCCAAAGCCCTTTCCTCACATGCATTCTCTTGCCTGTGAGGAAGGTACCGCCCTCTCTTCCCATCCCACAAGGGAGAAGAGAAGTAAGTAAAGGACACAGCTTCCCAGGCCGCAGAAGCCTTGAAGTCTGCAGCTTCCAGAAGCCACTGGACACTCCCACGTGCCTAGAGTGCCCTTCCCCACATACATTTTTCTGAGAAGTCGCAAAATATACCTACGGTGGCAACGGTACAACACCAGCCTGGGCCTTCTCAGTGCCTCAACCTCCTCAAAATGATCCAAAATCATACAGGATCACTGACTCAGAGCTCCGATGTCATGACCCCCACAAGCCCCCCCCAAACTGAGGCCTGGGAGTGGGGGAAAGACTTGCCCAATCTGATACACCCAGCTCCTCTGACCTCAGGACTCCTGCCACACTTCCTCAGAGCACCTGGGACACAGGAGAAACTGGGCTGTTTTCTAGTCTCTTTATTCTCTTTTCATAAATTTATCTATAGCCCAGTTTAAAGGGACATTAGAAAAAAATAGGGTGCGGATGGCAGGAGATTCAAATCTCATTTTCCAAAACAAGGAAGTGACAGGGAAGAAGGGACCAACTTTTTACAGGACACAGGTGGGCGTGCATAGCTACATCACGAGATTGCTGTGCTCATAAGTCCTGAGATGGCTGGGAGCCTGGGAGATTTCCCACAGAGAATTTTCAATTAAGACCATGCCTGGGCAGTGCTGGGGGTCAGTGGATGGCCGCTGCTACAACTAGCTGGCCGCAGACACCACCCGCAGAAATGCCCAACAATGATCAGAATTCTGCTGGTCACAGAAACCAACCTACAGCAGGGAAGTCATCTGACCCGACCCCCGTCTCTTTCCAGGGGAGAAAGCTAAAAGTGCTTTGTCCAGGGTCACAGAGTTAGGAAGTGTCAGAGCCAGTATTCAAACCCAGGCCCTGCAACTCCATGTCATTTAGTCTTTCAAGAGGGGGCCCAAAGAGCCCCCGAAAGCCCTCCTTCAGCAGGTGGGATGGTGATGGAAGGATGCGAGATGACTGCAGAGCCCCTGCCCTGCAATACGGTTCAGAAAAACTCCTTTCTTGGAGCCTCCCAAGATCAGGGTTCACAGAATTGAGGGAGCAGGATGATCCCTGATAGATGTGATGTCATCTAAGCTGCCTCTGAATTGTCTGAGGTGACGTCTCACCTGGTCCTTGCCTGTGCCTGCCGCAGGCCTGGGGACTTGGGCTCACACTGGCGATCATGGAATTTCCAGCCCAAAGGCTCCATTCCCCCACAACCGTCCCCCTCCCTTTCACCCGCTCCAGCCCACCCTAGCCTGGTCCCCCAGTCCCATCTCACCCTCCTTCCCTGACTTTTGAGTGAAGCCAATTAAACTCAAACCACGGGGTGGGAGGACGGAACACACGGCTTCGATGGAATGGTACAGCAGGGACCAGTTTCACCGTTAATTTAAAATGCTAGAATTAATTAGGTAGTGTAAATGAAGAATTTAATAAGCACACTTTACAACTGCTTTTATTAAACATCGCAACCAAATGAGGGCAAACATCTCTGGTCTCCTTATATTTCCCTGTCTTGTTCCCACTAGTTCTCAGCAAATAAAATTCTCCACCCCCCCCCCTTAAGTTAAAAAAAAAACCCACATAATTATAACTTTTATGCCTGAATTATATTTCCTCTTTCAACCTGTTAGTTTCCTCTTTAAGCTCAGATGTTCCTGCATATCTCTGCTTGTGCTGGGAAAACAGCTCAATGGAAGCAAAGTTGACAATTTGGGTTTTGTATACCAAATTAACGGCTGTCTTAGAAGCTGTCACTACCATTCAGATCCCCCCAATGCGGCGCCAAATTAGCAGGCTCAGTCAAGGAGTCGGCTTGTTTCAACATGTGTCTGGAAAACAAGGAATGCCGTCATGAATAGGGATCTCGTGAGAACCGTCCGGCTCAGCGAGGGGCCCGAGGGAGCCCTGGAAATGCGATTTCTAACGGCCACCAAGAGTCCGGCAGGTGGGAGGGGGTCCAGGGTAGAAGGGAAGCCTCCCTAAAGAGTGACTCTTTAGAGGAGAATGAGGGAGGAACTCAACGTTCGTTAACGTGGACTTGTTTGGGATCGTCCTGCAGCCAAGGCTCCAGAGAAATGGACGCTCTCACCATGAAGAGTTGTGTTATTAATAAACACCGTGTCCTCCCCTGCTGATGTGCTGACCAGTTTGAGGGGCTGATCCTGAGCTCTCAAGGGCCCTGGCGGGGCACACACCAGGTTGAAAAGGCTTCCAGTACTAGCCTGGTCACAGACCAGGCATGCGTGTGCATCCGTGTGCATGAGAATGCATACTCAAGCATACAGGCACACACGAGGAGACTGTAACCTCCTTGAAAGCAGGGCAGATTTTTTTTTCCTCCCCTCAGCATATTGCTTGGCACATAGTAGGCCCTTAATAAATGCTTGTGGGATGAATGAATGACTCCATTTATCTTGGTTTCATCGTCAAGTTGAACACAGGAGGGGAGCGAATTCATCAGTTGCAGGCACTTCTCTTTGAAGTCACAGAGGAGGAGCTGTGGTGTGTGCTTATGGACCTGCCCCAATGGGATCAGTCATCAGTCAGTAGATAATTATTAAGCACCTACTTTGTATCAGCCACTACCCTAAACTCTGGGGATACAAAGCCAAGATTATTTCAAGTGAGGATGACTTGGGTTTTCCCAAACTAGTCCCCCTCCTTGAAAATCAGATGGTTTGGGAAGAACCCTTGAGTGAGGGGCACTAAACCCTGCCCCTATTCTGAGGGCCAACCACAATTCTACCTTGCCCATTGTCCTGATTCTAATTTGACCAATACTTGCTCTCCTCAAGATTTATTTGGGACAATAACACCGTCAATTAAGTTATACCATGGTGCTGACATGAGTGAAGAGGACAACACAACACAGGGGTAAGCCTAATATTTGCAAAAGTGACACAAGGGGGCGGCTAGAGAGCACAGTGGATAGAGCACCGGCCCTGGAGTCAGGAGGACCTGAGTTCAAATCCGGCCTCAGACACTTGACACTTACTAGCTGTGTGACCCTGGGCAAGTCACTTAACCCCCACTGCCCCCCCCAAAAAAAAAAAGTGACACAAGGATATATGTGACATGAGACCAAAGGAGTGTGTGATCTGGGTCACTGGATACCCACACTGGCAAAACCAGGGATCTTAGGAAGCACTGGCCGTGGATGCACCCTTTCCCCATGGGGAGGTCGGGAGAGAAGAGAAGGGAAAGTATATGCAGGAGAGATTGGAAAGAAAGAAATAACAAGGCTGGGCATCTGATTGGCTGACCTGAATGAGGAAGGAAGGGGTGGGAGATGACCCCGGAGGGATGGAACTGGGTGATGAGGATGGAGATGTCCTTGACAATAACAGGAAGTCTGGATGGAGGGGAAGGGTGACTTCTGTCTTGGGCCTCTTGAGTTTGAGTTGCCTATGGGGCATCCAGTTAGAGATCTCCAAGAGGCAGCTGGTGATGGTACACCAGAGGAGGGTGAATGATGTGGGCAAGCTGCTTCGGGACCACTCATGAGGGAGTCAGCGTGATTCTGCTTCATTCCCTTAATAGAAGAGCAATAGATTTTTGGAGGCAGAAGACCTGGTTCAAACCCTACCTTTGCCAGGCACTCCTTGCATGTCCTCAGTTAATTAATCAACGGTGGGGCTTCAATCAACCAACCAACAACCCTTTTTCTACAAGTACTTTCTCTGTATCAGGCATGTGTGGGAGATGGAGATAATATAAAATAAAATAAAATAAAATAAAATAAAATAGGGGCGGCTAGGTGGCGCAGTGGATAAAGCACAGACCCTGGATTCAGGAGTACCTGAGTTCAAATCTGGCCTCAGACACTTGATACTTACTAGCTGTGTGACCCTGGGCAAGTCACTTAACCCCCCATTGCCCCACAAAAAATAAAAAATAAAAAAAATAATCCCTGCCCTCAAATAGCTTATATTCTATCAAAGGAAACACCACATGTACATCTGTCTGTACAAAATGCAGGGATATAGATTGAACCCATGATCTCATTGATTCAGGGAAACCCCAGAGGAACATACTTTTCTACCATTGCAGACAACCACATTCTCTGGAACTTTCTAGAAATGGGTCTGTAAACTAGGTCTCAAGGGCCACACCCAACGGCCTTGGATTTTTGGGCAGCCCGTAGGCTGTGGACGCTTCCCAGGTTTTGAAATACAACACAATGTCATTTGAAAATCACTCAGGCCGTGCAAATATGGACACTCAGAAAGCTTATCTGACTTGCTTTCATGTGCCTGGTCTTCTTGTAGTCCCCTAACACAGGATACGTCTACCTGTGCGCAGGATACATCTAGCTGTGCACAGGCCCCAGAAGACAGGCAACAGGCGTCCCCTTGTCTCCATTTCGTAGGAAAGCAAACTGACACTCAGAGAGCCTGCCTGATCTGCTGTCAGGTGACTGGTCTTCTTGCTGTCCCTGACACTCGACACTTCTTCCTTTGCACACACCCTGTCCCACATCTGAAAAGTACCTCTTTCTCCCCTCCCCGTCCTGGGATACCCAGTTTCCTTCAACATTCCATTCCAGTAAAAACTTCCGGACGATGGGATTTGGCCATGGGTCATACACAGTTTGCTGTCCTGTGTCTTAGCTGCTCATGACACTAAAAGGAAATATAGGGGGCAGCTAGGTGGCACAGTGGATAAAGCACTGGCCTTGGATTCAGGAGGACCCGGGTTCAAATCCAGGCTCAGACACTTGACACTTAACTAGCTGTGTGACCCTGGGCAAGTCACTTGGCCCTCAGTGCCCTGCCCAAAAAAAAAAAAAAGGAAATATATTTGCACACACATATACATAAGAAATGTCTCCATATATATGTATATGTATTATGTGTATTTATAGAAGGGGAAGTGGGGAGGGAGGAAGGAAGGAAGGTTGGGGTGTGTGTGTGTGTGTGTGTGTGTGTGTGTGTGTGTGTGTGTGCGCGCGCGCGCGTGCGCGCGCATGGGAGAGGGCATGCACACAACTTGCTCAGGGTGACCCAGCCAGCATTTGTTGAACAAACGCAGTTCTTCTTGGCTCTTAGGTATTCTCTCTAACTATTACAAAATATACACAAGGATGATCAACTGTGATAAACTTGGCTCTTCTCAGCAGTGCAATGACCCAAGACAATTCCATGGGACTCACGATGGAAAATGTTCTCCACATCCAGAAAAAAGAACCGTGGATTCTCAACACAGAATGAACCATACTGTTTCTACTTTTTTTTTTCTGTTTTTCGAGGTTTTTCCCTTTTGTTATGATTGTTCTTTCACAACATGACTAATGCAGAAATGTGTTTAATGTGCTTGTACATATATAACTTATATGAGATTTCTTTATGTCTTGGGGAGGGGGAAGGAAAGGGAGGGTGGGAGATTTTGGAACTAAAAATCTTATGAAAACAAATGTTGAAAACTATTTTACATGTAACTGGAGAATAATAAAATGCTTTTTTGATTAGAAATATATATACACAAGACAAACATAAGGTTATGGGGGAGGATGGGGTGGGGAGCACTAGTAATTAAGGGGGATGAAGAAAGATCTCATGGGAAGCTGAGTACTCTATGAGGGGAGGGGAGGAAGAGCTACTTTCTGGACATGGAGGATAGTGCGTAAAGGAAGAAGTGTCCCATGTAGGAGACATCAAGACCAGTTGCTTGTTAAACTCCCTGAGTGTCAGTTTGCTCATCTGTAAAATGAATATAAGATGATCTCCTTCTTTCCAGGACCCTTGTGAGGAACTCTGTAAACTTCAAAGCACTCTATGATAATAAATTATTACTCACTTATGATTAACTAGAATAATAGTAATTATATTATCACCATCCCTGACCCCCCTCTCCCAATCAGAGCTACGCAGGTCTGGCACAACAATACAGATGTGTGGGAGGAGGCTGCCCCTCCCATGGGGAGCAGAGGGGGCTGAGTGACCATTCATCCTTCTCCAAAGAAGCTCTCCATGTCAGTGTTTGGTGCATGATGAAGGGAAGAGAAGGCTAGGAGCAGGGCAATGAAGAATGATGAAGCCCTCTGTTACACTTGGTCAGAGGCACAGGCTAACTCAAGTCGGGGGAGTCTTTTGATGGCCCCCAGAATGCCCCAGGTCCAAGGACCACTGCAGCCCAGAGCACGGCCATGTGGTCTGAGGAATATGTGGGGAGTGTTCTGTGTGTGAGGGGGCATCTAAAGAAGTGCGCCCAGAGAACGAGGGGAGAGGTGCATACCTGTGATCTTGTCGCGCACAAGCTTGCAGGACTCGATCTCCCCAATGCTACCGAAGAGGCTCCGGAACTCCTCCTGGGTCATGTTCTGGGGCAAGTAGTTGACGATGAGGTTGGTCTTGCTGTCGTCTGTGGCGGCCCCGGTCTGCATGGGCGAAGGGCAGTTTCGACTATTGCTGGACGGTCCGTTGGTCGTGTTAGATGTAGGCCCATTTGATACCTGAGGCTCCATGGTGCTAATTATCTAAATCAGAACAAAGATGAAAAAATCCATCTGTCACCTTTCAAAAGCATTATCCAATGGCTCCTTCGTGAGTGTGTTGATTTTTTAAAAAGAGAAAGAATACAAACAAATCAATCCATTGAGAAGCCTCTGTTATGTCTCTACCATGTCCTTGGTAGGGTGCACAGCCATGCACATGGGTGCACGTGCACACACACAAAATATATATGTACATACATATGTATATATTGCATGAAATGCCAATTCAGGATCTTTTTTTTTGAAACATAATATTCAATCCTATGTGTTTTTTTAGGCCTTTCTGGAGACTCAGAACAGAGAAGAGAGAAATGCAGGAGGAAGATCTCTTGTTATTTTGTTAATGAAAAGCTAATTCCTGTTTTCATTATACAATCACTTGTAGAAATGTACACTTAAGCCACACCAAATTATAATTAAAACATAAAGTAATAATCATGATTAAAATTATAGTTCTATTAAAGGTGGAAGGGAACCACACACACACACACAGAGTTGGGCCAACCAGATCAGACTTGGTACCTGTTCATTAGCTGTCTCATAAAGAAAGATAACAGGAAGTCAACAGGCACCATTCCGGATGCGGATATTCGGGAATCTGAGTGCTGCTCACAAGCCCCATTCCCAAAATCGTGGTGGGAGGAATGATCTGAGCGGCTGCTAAGGACTGTCGGACAATTTTTCCAACCACCATCTCCCTGGCATTTCTGCACCCATGATGACAATGAGATCATGATCATATAGAATAACGGCACCATCGTTATTATCATAGTATTCTCTCCGTGTCTAGATGTGGGTTCTGATGGAAACCGGTACCGGGGCAAGTGGCTTTCCTATTATTCTTTTGAATGAATGAATGCAAAAAGCATTTATTAAGCACTTACTATATGGATAGCCCTTTGCTAAGCACGAACTATACAGACAGAAAAGTCAGACAGTCCCTGCTTACATTTTAATGGGAGACACAACACAAATAAGGGGCTTCAGCTACAAGTCAGATGGAAAGGTTCGCTGGTCCTAGGGTGCAGTGGCCAAGCAGGACAGTCAATACTTCCCTTTAATGTCACTTCCACTGATGGAATCATATCTGCTTCTGATGTGATAAGCAATCTTATCATCATTAACAGTTACTTTAGACAAGAGCCCTGAAAATTAAAAAAAAAACAAACAAACAGCTTCTTTGCTTGCCACGACCCTGTGAGATCAATAGAGCAGGGATCCTCAGCTGTGTTTTACAAATTCAGAAACTGAGGTTCAGAGAGGGCTCCCAAGGCCAGAAGACTATATCACCAGAAAATGAAAACATTTTCTCTTGACTTATTCTGGGCATGGGTCAGCCTGCACCCTAAAAAAGGGACTTAGACTGAGCATGAAGTTGTAATAACTGTGAATGGTGGTCACAATGTGAAGAGAGCCAGCAGAAACCTCCAAGAGCATCCCATCCAACTCCCCCTTCCTCCTGCTAATAATAATAATGGAGGTGATGATAGTAATGATGTGAGAAGCACGAGATAATAACAATAATTCACCCTGGTACAGCAGTGCGGAGTTGACAAAGCACCCGGTGAGGCAGGCAATGCAAACGGGCCAAAAATTATACCAGTCTTATGGAGGAGGAAACCAACATTCAGAGGGGGCAAGTCACTTTCCCAAGGTCACACAGCTAGCTAGCGCAAAGCCAGGGTTACACACTGGATCTTAGTTCAGAGCTCTTTCCGCTCTAATTAGACTAAACTGAATTCAAGGCCAACAAGCATTTATAATATAAAATATATATAAATATGTAATATAAGATAATATAAAATCTCCACCCCTCCATCCCTCTAAAGAAGGCTTAACTCTACCCCACCCTTGCTTCAGCACTTCCCACGTGGTTCTGGACAATCGGTATTTGGTTGCTGTTGTTTTGTGAACGGGAAGGGCAAATGTTCAATCTCCTCTAGTTCCAGTCAGAAGGCACTTCTAAAAGCTGTGCACAGATAGATCTTCCTGCCTACCATTTTCTATATTAAAAGCAGGTGTTTCTGCAGAGGCCTAGGGAGCAGATGTCCCACTGATGAAGGGTTGGCACATCCAAACCAGAGGCTGGCCCTCCAGATGCAAGGTGTGTAAGGCTTGAGACATAATGAATTCAGAGGGGATTGCATCAAGCAAGGACACTGCTCTTCCACCTCCATCAATGGGCAAGATGTATTAAGAAAAAATATACAGGAAGGGCAAGAATTAGGTTCTCAAATGTAAGGGGAGAAGGCCGGCCTCACTGGGAAGGACTCTGCTGCAGTTGCCAACCATGGCTCCACATGATCGCTGCCCTTGCTGGGGACCCCCTCTTCTGTAAAGCACAATGTCTCCCTGAAAACAGCACTTCAGAGTATCCTGGGAGCCTGGATGCTCCCCTGGGGAGTAAAGGTGCATCTGACCTTGGGGAGGAGGCATGCTCTGAGCTGTCCTTGCAGCAGCCTGGGAGAGCCACTTAACGGCCAGAGGCCGGGTGGTCACAAGCCCATTAGCTACCTCCCCTCTGTGGTCACAGACAGCTAGCTTCTCTGATGGCGGCAGTCTTGGCAAACGTGCTGCTGGTCACGAGGGCGGCTGGCTGAGTGGCAGAAACCCTCCCCTGACACAGAGAAAACAACACGCGCCATATGCCTGGCCTGTCGGTGGTACACCTGCAGAGTCACCTTCATGGGTCGTGCTGTTCCGTCTCGACTCTGTCTGGTAGCCCACACTTGGGGACCCTTGGCCCAAGGTTTCAGGAAAGAGGACCGAGGTGGAGGGGCTAGAGTATGGCCACAGAACAGAGAAGGGCACTAAGGGACAGTGGAAAGAGCCCTGGCTAGGGAGTCAGAGGACCCAAGTTCAAATCTCACTTGATTCTTACAACCACTTCTCTGACATGTTTCCACACCTATAAAATGAAGGGGTTGGACTACATGGCATTTAAGGTACCTTTCATCTCTGTTTCTGTGATCCAGGGAAAATCCAAGAAAACCCCAAAAGTATAACTTCCTTCCATCAAGAAATGTAACACAGTGAACACAAAGACACTGAGATACACACAGTCACTCCTCAGCTATCTGGGGCTCCTGAATCTGTATGACTTTGAGCAAGTCATTTCCCCTCTCTGGGCCTCAGTTTCCTCCTTGGTAAAATGAAGGGGTTGGATGAGGTGGCCTCTGAAATCCCTTCCAGCTCCAGACCCAGGCCCCTGAGAGCCCCCTCATTTTGTACATGAATAAATAAGGCAGAGAGAAGTCACAGAAAGCCATGTCTGGAGACGGTTAGTTAGGGCCTGCCAAGTGAGGCCTAATGGGCTGTCTCAGACCATTAGACTCTTTTTAGTTTGTGGTTCACACCTACTTACTATCTATATGACCGTGGGCATCTCAAAACATATCTCAGGGCTGCCTCCTCCTCTGTCACTTTAAGAAATTGGTCCCTTCCCTTCTTGTTCCAAGTCCTGGGATCACAGTGCTTGCTACACCACAGTAGGCAGTTAAGAAATACGAGTTGACTGCCTATTGGCTTGACTGATTCTAGGTTAGACTATTTTCCTCTTACATATTTTTTTAAGTGCCAGTCATAACTTCTTGCTACCACCAGCCTAGCTGGAGTCCGGGTTAGCAGGGGTCTATGTTGCTTTTTCACTGGCAGTTTGTTCTAAATAGATGAACTTGCTGGATACCAAATACGGAACAAGAAGTCACTACCCCATGTTTCTATGGTATCATAATATCTCAGTACTAAAAGGAACATCAGAGGCTGCCCTGTGCTACCTCTAAGTGTTGTACGTAGTCCCTCCACCACTCCCCAAATTGAAAATAAGAGCAAGGACCATTTCTGGTTTGTCTCTGTGGCCCCAATGCCAGGTGGAATGGCTGGCCCAGAGCAGCACTGAATCAACACTTGTTGATTGACTGACTGACTGACTTTTCTCACCCTCCCTAGCACCTACTCTGCATAATGGCTAGCATTTCCATAGCGCTTTACAGGTGTGTAAAGCACTTTACACATACGTAATCTCTCTAACTCAGTTTCTCTTTCCAATCTTACAAAAAGTGAAGAAGGAGTCTCCCAAGGGAGGGAAGAGAAGTGAAAAGTCAGGGTGGGGAGAAGGGAGCCATGACAGCATCTCAATCTGAGATGGAGTGGCTGAGGGCTCAGCTGCCTCCAACAGTGGCTTCTTCTCTGCACAGTCCATGTCCCCCGAGGTCCCCCAGAGACAGCTCCAGGTCAAGGGGCAAAGGAAGGGCAGACACAGAGAGCAAGAGAAGGTAGCAGGGCCTCCGCCCCCAACCTTCAGCTGCCTTTGTCTCCCCAGCGTGGCCAGAAAGCAAGGCCGGTTTTCAGCTCCTGTCTGCCGGTTTGCCCTTGAGACAAGGTCGCTGTGGGAGGAGAGGGAAGGAAGGGTTCTCGGGCCTGGAGCCAGGTGGAGGGGGGGACCCTGGACTTGAGAAGACACCTATGGCACTTGGGGACAACCACAGAAAGTATACAAAATATTAAGGTGACGAAGGGAGGTTTTGCCTTGTCCAAACATCTGTCTCCAGCTCTCTGTGAAGATCTTTCCTTTGCTGCTTGTCCTGCTTCCTGGAGCTAGTCCCCAGCATCGTCCAGCAATGCACTCGTGTGCCCATTCGCACGCATGCACATGCCCTTATCATTTTTTAATAAACTCAAAACAGAACAAATCCAAATTCAGTTTGGTGGGTGGGGGGCCCTCAGATTCCTCTTTCTCCACCTCCAGGGTGGTCTCAGTTGTCACCTCAGACCTTGCCTCCCTCCTTCTGTGGCCCTCCAAACACTTACTAGAAGCTTCCTGACTTAATTCACCAAGTGCTCAGGGAAAGGTCTTGTAAAATCCCATTCTAGAGATGCAAAAACTGAGGGACAGAGAGGTTCCTCATCAAGGCACCTGCCAAAAAAAGCCAAGTAAAGGGCTTAGCTTTGTCATCTTAGATGACAAGAGGACTAGGTTTCTAAGGGAATTAGTGTGGGAGAGGAGGTTCAATCCATAATTTGTAAAGGGATTTTTTTAAAAAAAAGCTCCCACTTCCCCCTGCCCATGTCCTTTAAAGTGATGAGAACCTCATTCTGCAGCATTTAATGGTTCCCATACAGAGATAACAGGAAGAAATCACAGGGTCTAAGGCATCTCACTAAACCTGTGTGTGGCACAGTAACCGTGAGCTAGAAAAACTTGATTTACTTCTTACCTCAGGCACTAAATCAGCTGTGTGACCCTGGTCAAGTCACTTCATCTGCCATCCACAGTTTCCTCATCTGTACAAAGAGAGCTACACCAGGAAAACCTCAGAGGCCAAACTCTTAGATCTGTGGCGCTGTCCAATGTACTGCCACATGGGCTCTCTAGAATCCAACCTGCTTGTGTGTGTGTGTGGGGGGGGGGTTACAAAGAGAGCAGGGATTTTTAACCTGGGTTCATGGAGTGTCCCCCTCCCCAAAGGGCCCGAGGATAGATTTCAGGGGATCTGTGGCCTTGGATGGGAAAAATTTACATCTTTTTTTTGACTGGTCTCTGACTGAAATTTAGCATTTCCTTCAATTATTCAAATACATGATTCTGAGAAAAGGGCTATGGGCTTCACTGGTCTGCCCAAGGGTGAGTTCTCAGTGCCCCAGGCATGTGTTTCATGGTTACTACTTTAGAGTGTGAGCTCCCTGAGGGCAGAGACAAGGCTATTTTTTTTTCATCTCCACCCTTCTTAATGGTGAGTGAGGAGTTGACAAGTAATAGATACTTAGTGAGGAAGTAGGGCCTAAAGGATAGAATATTGGAAGGGAAATCATGAAGACCTGGGTTCGAATCCTGAATCTGAGACACATTATACTTGTATGATTCTGAGCTTATCACAACACTTCTGGGCCTTTGTTTTCTCATCTGTAAAATGGGAATGAAATCAGAGGCAGCTGGTGGCAGTGGATAGAGTCCTAGGCCTGAGAATCAGTAAGACCCACGTTCAAATATAGGCTCAGATACTTACTAGCTGGGTGACCATGAACACTGTACCTGTTTGCCTCAGTTTCCTCAATTGTAAAATGGGGATAATAGTGACCACCTCTCTAACCACTGAACCCCCTTACCAGAAACTCAATTCAACAAACAAGCATTCATGAAACGTTCCCTAAATGCAAAGCACCAGGCCAGGCACCAGGGATACAAAGACAGAACCGATGACAGGCCCTGCCTCACCTTCTACAGGATGCCTCTCTGAAATCAATACTAATGGCAGGCTGGCTACTTGAGGCCAGGCACTATGTTTTATTTCTGGCCTCCAAAGTACTCTGCACGGTGAGGCATGCCACAGACACTGGAAAACTCTCACTGTAAATAAATACATCGGTTTCCAAAACATGACCATATTTTACTGAAACTCCCACGGTCATGTTTCACCGTTGAATGCATTTTAATCTCCCCTCCCCCTTCCCTTGTCCCCCCAGCATCCATCAAGAGGGACGCTCTTCACAGCAAGGTCTGGGCAAAGACAGACCTGAGCAGGCCGGCCAGTCTGCAGACAAGTCTAGCGTTAAGACCTTTCAATTCATTCGATGTATTTTAAGAAACAGAGAAGATTTAAGAGATAGGCTGGGAGTATGATGCACCAGGATGAAAGTGCTCCAGGCCTGTCACTGTGGATGTCAATGATGGGAATGGCCAGTTAATCATGCTCAACACAATAACCACACCCACTCCTTATTTAAAAATCAATCAATCCCAATCTCTCTCTCCTTCTCTCTCTCTCTCTCTCTCTCTCTCTCTCTCTCTCTCTCTCTCTCTCTCTCTCTCTCTCATTGAGCCCTCTACTAGGAGACAGGAGGCCCAGCTTCCAGTCCCAACCTTGACACTAATTTTCTACATGGCCATGAGCATGTCTGAGTCTCTTCCCACCCCCTTCTGTTAAACTATGGGTTAAACTCAACCAACTCCAAGACGAGGGGGTAGGAAAAAACCACAGATTTGGAGCCTGAGAGTGTAGGTTTGAATTCTGCCATTGATACCGATGGTGTGATCTCAGTCAAGTCATTTAAACTGCCTGGGCCTCAGTTTCCTCCCCTGTAAAACACCAGGGCTGCATAAGCCAATTCCCAAAGGGCTCTTCATTCAGAAAATGTTGGGAGTCAGATTCAAACTTCACACTCCCTATCCACAGCCCCTTCTCCAATGGCCAGACTGATTTCTTCTGCAGGATTCTGAGTGTCAAGGAATTTATTAAGCATTTGTCAAACAAACACTTCTATGAACTCCAAGGGCACTGGGACACATTCTCTGCTATCCCCCCCCCCCCCGATTTATATGTCTGAATCTATGGTCTATAGATACCCACAGCTAGGAGTGTGTGTGTGTGTGTGTGTGTGTGTGTGTGTGTGTGTGTGTGTGTTTCTAGCAGAGGTAATAAAAAAGATTTACTGAATTAAACTGAACTCACTTCTCACATCTAAGATAAAAGGAAAATGTTAAAAACCCAGGGCTTCCATTTACTTATGAAGGTCAATGTTGGACCTATCGACATAGATACATTTCTACATTTTAGGGAATGCACAACTGTAGAGTATAAATTTAAATAGGTAGAATCAGAGGATGCTGGATATAGAAGAGACCTTTAGGGACTACTTGGGACGATCACCTTGAAAATCAACTTCATGAGTCCTAGGATGGGGGAAATGTAGCTTGTCTGAAAAAGTCCTGAGGGTCTTAGTGGATACCAAGCTCAACAAGTCAACAGAAAGCTATGGCAGTCAAAAATAGGTCAACCTAATGCAATTTCAGAGTCCCCCATTAGAACGTAAGCTTCTTGCAAGGAGGGATTGTTTTATTCATTGTCCTGGAGTATATTTGTACCCCATTGTCTGGTACACAGCAGGTGAATAATTAATGCTTGTTGTTTGATGGGTGGATTGACTGGTTAGGCTGCACTAGGAGGAACATAGGGCCTAAGAGAAGGGAGAGAAGTCTGACTATGCTCTGTCTTGTTCAGGCCATCCCTAGAGGGCCGTTTTCAATCTAGAAGTAGACAGACCACTTCCACATTCTGCTCTGGGCGCCACGATGGAGTGAAGACAGTAGATCAGGAAGTGAAGGGCATTGGAATCCATGGCATATAGAAGAGTTGGGGATGTTTGCCTTGGAGAACAGAACATGGGGGCGGGGGTCTGTGACATGAGACTTGTGATCTGAAGAGGGGGGATTAGCCTTGTTCCACCTTGCCTCCAGAGGAGGGGAGTAGGAGAAAAGGGCAGAATATACAAAAAAGCCAGCAGAGGCTCCATGTCAGGACATTTCCCTAATGAGAGCTATCCCACAATGGAATGGGCTGCCTTTGTAGGTGAGTGGCCTACAAGCAGAGGCTGAGGATGGATGACGGAGGCAGAGGGCATTCCTTCTCTTGTCTAGATCAGGTACAATGCCCCGAGGTCTGCTGTCTGTGCTGTGCTTTGTCTGAATACTCGCTACCTCCTCCCAGAAGCCAGCAAGGTCCTGGACTTTACTAACATTTCTAAATCTCCCAGTGCTAGATGAGTGCTTGAGACAGAAAGGTCAAATTCCGATGGATTCCTTAATTGTCCGTCAGATGAAAAGCTAGAAAAGGTAACCCGAGATCTTTTTTCCCCAACAGTTGAGAGAAGTGGCGGGGAAGAGAAGGGGAAGTGACCAGCCCAAGGTCACAGAGGCAGTTAGCTGCTCATCCCTTTCTGGGCCTCAGTGGGCGAGACACATCTGGATGGCAGTGGGAAGACAGAGGCCTATGGCTGCCTCCTCTGACTCCTTCCCACTAGCCCCTGAACCAGAGTTGGACCGGAGAGAGTAATTCTCAGAGCAGGACCTCAAATTTTTGCCATGCCCTGAGCCCTGATATTGCCCATAAATGGAAATCTCACAGTAAACTTTGTGAGAGACTCTATTTATCCAAACATAACTTAGATTTATGGGCTCTATTCCGTAAGGGGAATAAAAATTTACAGCCTCCCTTTTAACAAGGCCCTGCTTATGTGGAAGCTGAGTGACACGTGGCCGGGAGCAGAGACTCAGGCCCCTGCCCACTCACCTGCCTGAGATAGGCTGCCAGGCCCTCTCTCAGAGGCTGGTCATTTGGTGGCCACCCCAAACAACTCTCTTTCTGTCTGACCATCACAAGGAGAAAGAAAGAACGGAACAAGGCAACTATCCAGTGTTTCTATTTGCAACCCCAGAGCCAGGCACACAGTATGTGCTTACTACTCCATGCATACAAGTGATTGGTCAAACTGAGACGTACCTGGAGGAAAAAGCAAGACTACAGGGTTGTAGATTTAAACCTGGCAGGGCCCTTCAAGGTCACCTTGTCCAGTCTCCTTATGTGACAGCCCAAGAGCATGGAGCCCACAAGGTCCAGGGGGGGTAACAACCTTGCCCCAGGGTCACACAGTTAAGGAGAAATAGGGCAAAGATTGGAACCCAGGCCTCTCTCTGCTACAAATCCTGCACTCTTGTGGTGAGCTGCAATTCTCACACAAAAAGGCCAGCTGATGACAAAGGGATATGAGAAAGAAGAGCCCCTGAGCTCATTTATTTCAATACAACAATATTTATTTAAAGGCATTCTCTTTTCCCACGTTGGCGGGTTTTTGAAGCTCTGTGTATAAACGCTAACCCTTGGGTATGAAGGGGAAAAAAACAACATTCCCAAACTGTTAACAGCATGAAGGAATAATGTTTACTGAGGGCAGAGGCACTGAATCAAACCATTACAAAACAGGCTTAAATTATTCATGAGAACAAGAATAAAAGTCCTAATTCTCCTTTAGAGAGATTTCCCACTTAACCCTCCTGCCTTCCAGAAAGCCTCAGACCCCCACCTACTGGCACCCCCTCCCCTCTGGGCCAGCCCCGAGTCACAGGAGTTACAAATGCTCTCTGGGCAAGTCAGCCACTAACCCAAGAGCCAGAGGTTGTTTACGGGCATCCAGGGGAGGGAAAAGACAAGATCTCTTGGACCGTGCATTAGTCGGGAAAGCAGAAGAGTAGAAGAGAAGATTCTCAAGGACCTGGGTGAGGCATCCCCAGACTTCTCTCCATCTCCCATGCTGGGTCAAGATTGTACTTAGCTGGGTCCCTTCCCAACACATGGACCAAGTTTTGCTGATTTCATTGTATAGTGATTAGAGAAATGATTTGTATCAGCTGGGTAAAGGGCCTGCCTCCACCAACCAACCAACCAACCAACAGCATCCACTTGTGTCTGAGACAACAGACCCAAATTGTTATCTCTAGTTCAAAAGGATTCCTACCTCCCAGGTCCCTTCCGGCTCTATATCTAGTGACCCCACACCCATGTGATCACAAGCTTTAGTGTGTGTGCACGGTATTCGATGCATTAATTTAGAGGCAGAAGGTTCATCTTCCTGAGTTCAAATACAGCCTCAGAGGCTTACTAGCCATGTGACCCTAGGCAAGTCACCTCACCCTGTTTGCCTCAGTTTCTCATCTGTGAAATGTGCTGGCGCAGGAAATGACAAACTGCTCAAGTATCCTTGCCAAGAAAACCCTCAATGGAGTCACGAAGAGTCGGACACGACTGGAACATTAAGCAACAGCAACAAAAGAGACAAGGGAGGGTCTGCCTCCTAGGGTGCAGCCCCTCTGTAACAGGTGGCACTGGTACCTCCAACAGCAGGGGCCCTGAAATCTAGGGTCCATGAACTTTTTTCCATAGTTTGATAATGTGCCTTTACAATGCCGTGGGTTTTATTCTGAACGTTCAAAAACATGATTCTGAGACTGCCTGCTGGCCCGGGGGGTCCAGGACACAGAAGGGGTGAAGAACTCCCCCTGCTTGTCCCGAGATGCAGTTTTACAGGTTTATGAAGCACTTAAAAATCATCCTGGCTCCTTGGGGGGGGGCCACAGGAGATTTTCTAGCAGAGCTGGGAGGAGTCTGGGTTGGGGGCTGAACAGAGGATGGGGTCTGCACAGGCCCCGATGTGTGCTAGGGCCCCTTCCAAACTGCAAAACGCAATGATCTCGCATTCAGAGACTAAGCAAAATTGTCAGCAATAAGCTACAAGCAGGTGTTGGATCCAAATTGGTGGGAGCCATCCCCTTTCAAACCCCGAATGACCAACTTCCTTTGGCCTTCCTTTGGTAGACCTCCCCCTTCCCTCCCCAACCCTTACGGGCTCACTGTTTGCCTGCTGACCGAGGCTTCAATGCTGCAAGCGCAGCAATGCCAGGGCCTGGGCTTTACTTGGGGTTCCAGGGCTGCTAATTGTGACGAGGAGGCATGCTGGAGGAGAATTGACTCTTTGGAAAGACATCCTCACAGAGGGTGGAAGGCAGAGCTCAGTGGGAGGGGACCGGCCTTGAAAAAGTCGCCGGCCACTGGGCCGAGCGAGAGGCATGAATAATTTAGATGCTGGCACCAAGATGGATATTAAAAGCATAATCAAAAATTAATTTCACTTAGCAATTATCCGAGACTTCACAGAAATCCAAGCGTGTTGTTCTCCTCCACTCTGGCCGCCCTCACAGACTCGCATTTCCACCCCTGCCAGTCACATCTGGCCTTCTGCACATCTCAGAGGGCTTCTTCAGAGATACAGCGTTTTCCTGGAATCCCTATTATCAGGGAAGTGCTTGGAATCTGGGTGGAAAGAGAGCTGGGAGTTCTTAGCTCAGGCTGAGAACAAAGGAGTCCACAAAGAGCACTGGATCCAGGACAGGGCCCCTCTAGCACAGTGGGAAGCCAGAAAGATCTGTAATCAGAAGTCCTGAGTTCAAATCTCTTCTCCACTATAAATGACCTGTGTGACCTTGGCCAAATCATTTCACTTTCTTCAGAGTTTAGTCTCAATAGACAGGTATAGGGGGGAAAATCAAAACCAACAAAAATAGGACGACGGGGGAGGGGGTGAGTGTCTGTTTGTGGACTCTGAGGCTGAAGGAACATCAAAGGTCATGAGTCTCCCCAACCCACTCCTGTTTTACAGAGATGATGGGGGACGGGGCCAGAAATGACTTGTAAAAGAGAGGGTTTCGGATCTCTGCCCTCTGAGATCCACTGGGATAGGATGACCCTCTGATCTACTTGACCTTTCCTTCCTCTCTGTAAGGGTCACAGGAGCTGATCTACAAGACCTCGACCAGTTCTCAAAACTGTAACCCTGCAGAAACTAACCCACTGTGAGTTACTCACTAGTACTTGGCAAACAACAGTGGCTCTGGGAATAATGGGGGAAGAACCCTGAAACACCACGTGCTTCTTGCAAAAAACCATTGAGCCAAACCCTCACCCAGGCTGGAGTCTTTCAGGGGTAAGTATACAGCATCCGGTGGCTGTGATAAAGCACAGCTAATGAACCACGCAGAAAATGACCCATGGGAGTCAGGCTGACTCACCTTGCTATTGTGTGAACAGTGACCCTGGGCCTGGCCCAGGTCCATATGCTTATGATGCATGGGGGGGGGGGGCGGGTAAGTGAGCTCAGTGGGTACCCACAGCCTAACCCAGCTTTCCTCACAAGCCTTTGGCCAACGGCAAGGCAGTCTGGGCAGTTTTCTTGGAATACATATATGCACTTAAAATGAACGGAACTAAAATAAAAATAAAATAAAATAAAATGAACGGAACTAAGCTGGGGTGTGAGAACAGCCTTTCCTGGGGAGAAGATACCTAACCCAGCCAATACAGCCATCAGTACCTCATGCCACCTAAGAGGCAGAGGATGTCCAGCATCCTGAAGTCAAAAACACATCCCATGCAGAATAAATCATGTTCACAGTTGGCCAAAGATCTGGGTTCAGATCCCACCTCCAACACTCACCTCAGGCAGACCCCTGAACCTCCCAAAGTCTCAGCATCCTCGTCTGTCAAACAAGGGGGCTGAACTTAGTGACCTTTACAATCCCTTTGGGCTTTGAATCCATGATCTCGGGCAGCAGCAGACATCCAGATGGGGTGCCCGTCCTCAAGGATGATGGGCAAGGCCTTACTTTATCGAAAGAGAGCTGCCATTGGCAGATGGAAAACAGGTGGAAAGAGCCGCTGACTTGGGCTCTCCTCCAGCTCACTGGCTATGGGAGCAGAGGCAAGGCCCTGGACTCCTGCGAGCCTCAGCTCCCTCATCTGTGAAATGGGGGCAATGATGCTTCACTCCATCACCAGACTATTGCCAGGAAAGTACACAGCAGGCCTTCAAGCCTTATTGAGCTGGGTGCTGGGGACGGGAGATCTCCGTGGGCTCCCTGGTGCTCATGCTGCAAGCCTGGGACCCTGCCCAAAGCCCCTTCTCAGTCACACTTAGAAAAATGTGAGCACGGCAGGAGAGGCAAGCAGAGGAGGAAGAGGAAGAGGAAGAGGAAGAGAAAGGCAACTTTGATAATAACAACTCCCCTTAGTCAAGGGCTGCTATGAGATGTAGAAAGCCCTGGGCTCACGTTACCCATCCCACAGGTGCTGTTATTAACCCCGTTTTACTGACAGAAGCCTCAGCTTCCTTGAGGTAAAGAGACTGGCCTGAGGTGGCACAGCCTATAAGGGCCTCGGTCAGGACCTGACTCTGCTGTCTTCTGGACTCCAGTTCCAATCCGCTCTTATGCAGATTCTAAAAAAAAAAATACACTATTCAGCCTGGTACACAGTAAGCACTTAATAAAATGTGCACTGGTGGACTGATTATGTGCATTTATGAAGTGCACACTGTGCGCCAGGCACTGGGAGACCAAGCCATATAAGCGAGACACGCCCTGCCCTCCAGAATCAAGATCGGGAAGGAAATGTAATCCAACCTCCTTACTGAAAAGGCCCAGAGAGGGAAAGGACTTGCTCAAGGTCACACAGCCAGCTGAAGTTTTATCCCACGCTTCCTCAGAAGGCTGCCCAGCCTGCGCCCTCCAGACTCTACCAGCCCCTTCAAGACCCCTGCCGAGGCCCTAGAGCCAAGTAGAGGAGGCTGATTTACAGGAGAAGCGCTCCCGGCACCAGGGAGCAGAAAGTGCTGATCTATTCCCACAGACCCAGCCGACAAATTCTGATATCATGAACATTCTGCACTTGGACAGACGCTCGCTCTTTTCTTAATTACACGGTGCAGGCAGGGGCCTGTTTTGCAGAATCTGCCCAATCATACGCCAGCCGTTCATTCCCCCAAACGCAGCTGCCAAAATTTCCCTGGTCTCTGTTGTGTTCTCGAGCTTCAAGGACATCTTGTGAATGTATAAACGGCATCCAGCAGAAGCCATAGCATCTCCCCTCTGCTGCTCTCCCGGCTTCTCCTCTCTCTGCCTCCCCCCCTCCCTTCCCTCTCCTCCTCCTTCTCCTCTCTCTCTCCTCTCTCCCCTCCTTCCCTCTCTCTCTCCTCCCTGTTTTCCTCTCTCCCTCCTGTCTCTCCCCTCCCTCCCTCTTTTCTTCTCTCCCTCCTCTCTCTCTCCCCTCCCTCCTCTCTCCCTTCCCTCCCTTCTTTTCCTCTCTCCTCTCTCCCCTCCTTCCCTCTCTCTCGTTCTTTCCCCTCCCTCCCTCTTTTCTTCTCCCTCCTCTATCCCTCCCCTCCCTCTTCTCTCTCTCCCCCTCCTTCCCTCTCTCTTTCTCTCTCCTTCCTCCTCTCTCCATCTCTCTTTCCCTCACCCCACTTTCCCACCCCTTCCCTCTCTCTGTCTCTACCAAACACATGTCATATACATGTGAGTGTATAAACTACCACCTCTCCTCCTTTCTGCGGTGGATTTCACGACCACTTCATGAATGACTTGGAATCACCCAGGGCTGGAAGGGAGTCCAGAGGCCGCCTGGCCCAACCCTTCACTGAAGAAGGAACAATTAGTTCCTCTAACCACCCCAACTGGGGTCCATCCAACCTCTTGAGTGAAGACTTCCAATGACAGGCAACTCACCCCTTCACTAAGTAGCTCATTCTATCAAGAGTCTTATTATTAGAAAAACTGATCCTCATCTTGCTGCAAAGTTGCCTCCCTGTAATTTCTACCCTTGGGCCCCAGTTCTCTCTGTAGATAAATGGGAATTTCACAGACATAAGATCCTAGCACCCTTTTTTTAAAAGAAAGAAGAAGAGGGCACTCATTTTAAAAATGAGGACCCTGAGGTACAGGAAGACAATGGACTTAGCCAAGGTCACAGTTAGTAAGCACCAGAGGTGAGATTTGAAACCCACATCCTCTTGATTGCAAATCCAGGGCTCTTTCCACTGTTCTATGCCTTCCTCTAATTAGGGAAGTAAAAGAACTTTGACTCTGGCGTCAGAAGACATGAAGTCAAGTCCTGTTAACACCTGCCGGTAATATTTATAACAACAATTATAATAGCTAGCATTTATAGAGCACCTACTAAGTACAAACTCTGTGGCAAGAGCTTTACAAATATTATCTCATTTGATCCTCACAACAACCCTAGGAGTGAGATGCTATTATTATCCCCATTTTACAGTTAGGGAAACTGAGGCTGGCAGAAATTAAATGACGTGCCCTGGGTCACACAGAAAGTGTCTGTGGCAGGATTTGAACTCAGGTCTTCCTGAGCACCACAAGAGCACCACCTAGTTGTGCAGACCCTCCAAGTCCAAATCTATGGTACCACGGAACTTGGTGACCTTGGACATGTCATCTAACCTGACCATCAGCT
The DNA here is from genome assembly GCF_019393635.1 of Dromiciops gliroides. Lineage (NCBI taxonomy): Eukaryota > Metazoa > Chordata > Mammalia > Microbiotheria > Microbiotheriidae > Dromiciops > Dromiciops gliroides. The sequence goes on from NC_057864.1 coordinate 28,584,609, forward strand.
TCTTTACCAGTAAAATGGGGTCATAAGCCTTGCTTGCTATGCTATGCTATAATATGACTGCATGGCTCAGATGAGAAAAGATTCTCAAGCACTTTTTAAGAATTGCCAAGTCTGTTTTGCATGTTTTCACACATATAATTGAAATCATATCGCTTGCCTTCTCACTAGGTGGGGGAGGGCCTGATGGGAAAGAGAGAATCTGGAAGTCAAAAAAAATTAAAGAACACTAAAAATAAATAAATTAGAAATTAAAGAAGAATTGGAAGTGATACACAAATGCTGGACATTATTGTTGTCATAACCATGAAAAGTTTCCAAATGAAATGTATTCCTGTTTCAATCTGATCTGGTCCCTCATTCTAGTTTCCATGTCTCTGCCCTCTCTTTGAGAGATCTAGAATGGTCAAGCCACCAGTGGATACTGAGTGAGGCCAGGATGGGCCCAGGCTTGGGCAGAGCACCTTAAGAGGAGCCCCCAGAAGGCTGGGGCCAATAACTTGCCCCTCCCCTCAAAGGGCTCACAATCAGGTGGAGCCAACCTGGTGGGACACACACTGAAAACCAAGGTCATCACTGGGCTGATTTGGGGTTTGCAAAGAATCGTCCAGGACTGAGGACCAAGTCAAGGTAGATAGAATGCAACCCGTAGCTGGGGCGAACTGAGGTCTGCCCTCCTTGTTCTGAGGCCAGCTCTCTACTCTATTTCCTTATGTTTGTGTGAATTTTACAGCCGAGGAAACTGAGACCCAGAAAGTCTTTACGAGAGCGTCACAAGTTTCAGCACCCACATGACTGTGGAAATAGCATTTCATTGTAGCATCTGGTGTTGGAGTCATCATCTCATCTCTTCTGACTCCCCTCTCCACGTTACTAATGTTCTCGCCTTTTCCCACACAGCTAAAGCACTCCATTCTGTGGGAAGTCCCTCCTTCCCAAATCACCACATATTTAACTGGCTGCTGGGATCAGGATGATCTGAGTTCAAATCCAGCCTCAGACATTTACTAGCTGTGCAACCCTGAGCAAGTCAATTAACCTCTGCCTACCTGGGTTTCCTTATCTGTAAAATGGGGTAGTAACAGCACCTGCCTCCTAGGGTTGTTGTGAGCGTCAAACAAGAAAAGACGTGTAAAGTGCTTTGTGAACCTTAAAGAGCTAAATAAATTTCTGGCTAAGAATTTATCGTTATCATTATTATTAAACCAATTTACTCCCCGAAGGATCTGCTAAATATCTGCTATGCAAAAGGCGCTGTGTACCCAGCATTGTGGGTGATGAAAACAGTTTGCTCTAAGAAAAACCTGGAGATTTATTCTCTTTTTTGGTTTTGTTTCCTCCTTTCAGGCTTACCTACAAATTTCCTTTTAGGTGATGATACGGTCTAGGCGGGGCCCATGATAAGCTTTCATGTGGCAAAGGGATCAGAGGACACGGATTCGAATCTTGCCTGTGACGCTTCCCACGACTTGGGGAAGTGACACTATCCACAGACCTTACAATTTCTCAATGTAAAATAAAGGGTTTGGCTGGGAGACCCTTTTCAGCTCCTCAACCAGGATCCACTGATGTACTGATCACTCTCTCCTCCATCTCACCACCATTTTAAGATGCAACATTACCTTCATCAGCACTCAACACAGTTCCTGGCATACAGCTGGGGCTTAATAATTGTTTGTTGACTGCCTCTCACCATAAACTTCTACCACACTCCGTCAAAGTAGCATTGACAATTTTTATTGATAGTTTTTGTTACTAAATCACCCGCTCTTCCAAATACCCCCTTCCCCTGTACAATAAACCATCCCTCACAAGGAAAAAAAGGGAAAATCCCGAACAGTTCAACAAAACCTACCAACCTAGCCACTGAGTCTGAGAGGACACACAATACTGATACACACAATCACTCCCACTTGCAATGAAGAGGAAGCAAATTTTTATCAACTCTTCCTTCCTTCCACAACAATCCAACACTGATGCTTCCATAGGTTCTTCACAAATTGGGAAGTTAGCGGAGCTGGGCTCATCACAGAGCCAACAAAGACATCATTCGATGAACACCTGGTTATCTCGTCTCCAAGTGATTGTGATGAGAATTTTGAAAATGATGAAGCTAATTGTAGCTTGATGGACCGACATCTGCTCTGGAAGATAAAACCACCAGGAATTCCTACGAAGAACTGGACCCAGTCCCTCAGACCAAGGCAGCATGCAGAAGGACATACACCAACTTCAAGATGCAGGTGAAGTCAAGAGGAGGATGCCCACCCCTTCCCCAAAAGGAGATTGTTACTCATACAGCGCCTGAGCTTAGCTTTGAAGAGGGCTAGCAAGGGTGAAGAAAGAAGGGCAGTCCAGGCATGAGATATAAATGTCCCCTATGAAGAACAGCAAGAAAGCCAGATGCCCTCTATTTGACATAAAGTGCAAGAGCGGGGAGCAAACTGAAATTAGCCTGCAAAAATAGACTGGAGTTAGTCAAACAGCAGAGGGAGGCAATAGGGAGCCACTGGACTTCTTGAAGAGCGGAGTAACACAGATCTGTGCTTTCGTGAATATCCCTTTGGTGGCTGTATGGGGGATGCATTAGAAAATGGAGAGGCTGCAATCACTGGGGAGTCCCAAGTGAGCGGAACAAGCGTGGAGACTGTCTGAGTAGAGGGAAGGGTACAGACGTGAGAAATTCTGCAGAGGTGGACGCAAGGAGATGTGGGACCTCAATGTGTAGGGGGATGGAGGGAAGAGTCCAGATTAATGCTATGGTTATGGACGCAGGGTGCTGGAAGCATGGTGGCTTCTGCTGCAGAAACAGGATAAGATGCTCTGGTGTCAGAAGCTTGGGCTAAGGAGTTTCTATCTTGGGTAAGTGCAGTCTGAGATGCCTATGAGATCCTATCCAAATTGGAGTTGGTGATGTGGAGCAGGCATATAGCAAAGGTACTGCGGCTGCACATTCAGACCTAGGAGTAATAGGAACTGATAGGGTCACCAAGCGAGATAACACCAAGGGAGAAGGGAGAAGGGAGAAGGGAGAAGGGAAGAGGGTCCTGCACAGAGCCTTGGGTTGAATCCCAAGGAAATGTTGGATTCTTTTTGTCTGTATTTAGCTCTTCTTCTGTGTTCTCCTCCTCCAAAATAAGACTTTTAATTCTTTATTTTTAAACTTCCCAAATTTCCTATTTCCTGTTGTGACAACACGATCACCTTTGACCTCAAATCCACAGTTCTCTCCACTGCACCACGTGTCCTTACTGCTGCTATATGTTCAGATAGGACATCTCCCACACTCTTCATACCTGTTGAAATCTCTCTTCATTCAAAGCCTAGGTCCAAATGCTGCCTCCTTCGGGAAGCCTCCCTTAATTTCCTTCTCCCCAGTCCTTGAAGTGATAGCTAGCCTCTTTTGAACACTGTTTAAAAGCCACTGCACCTCTCCAGCACCCTTATCACATTCTCCCTTGTATCAGATTGAGTCGTGTTAGCTGCATTTCCTCCATTAGACTGTAAGCTTCCTGAGGCCTAGATGTGTGGAGTTCTTAACCTTTCTCCTCCCTCCCCCCCCCCAGGACTGGGCACTGAGCCCTGCATATACCCATTTGTTGCACAGATTTGGAGTTTGGCAAAAGCGGTCGTTGTGAACAAAACAAATAAGGAACTGTGGCTGAGGAGGCTAAAGAAAGTCCAATCGAATCTATGCGACCAACTGGCGACACACAGATTCTACCACCCCAGAGGCAGAAGCAGTACCGGGGGCCTCGTTCCATGTTCTGCCCACAGCTGACACACTTAGTAAATACTTTGACATCTCTTCGAGTTGGAGGGACTATTCTTGAAAGGGTTTCTTTCTTAAAATGCTAATTTCTAGTCTACATTACTAATTAAAACAAATTAGTCTTGGAATAAGAATAAACCATAGCTTTCTCTGTTGTTTTTTTTTTTTTTTCCCCATGAGAGAGTCTTCTTATTTTGGAGGAGGAGAACACAGAAGAGGAGCTGAATACAGACAAAAAGAATCCAACATTTCCTTGGGATTCAACCCAGGCTTTGCTGCTGACTCTGACCTCATTCCTCCGCCTCAGGTTCCTCTATAAAATAAGGAAGGAGGACTAGGCGGCCCTTCTAGCTCTGGATCTGTGGTCCTATGAATCTACTGACCTGAGAGGACCAAATAAATGTTACTGTTATTATTATGAATACAAGGTTATTCTATCAGAAGGCAATTGTGGAGGGTGCAGGAGTAGATGAGATTGCAAAGGGGAAGGAAGGAAATACAAGAGAAAAGTAGCCAGAACAGAACCTTGGAGGATGTGAGATTCTAGGATTCTGAGGCCCTTCAAACTGCTCTAGAATTCAGTTTAATGAAGTTCTACAAGAAAGCACTAAATGGGGCAGCCAGGTGGCACAGTGGATAAAGCACCAGCCCTGGATTCATGAGGACCTGAGTTCAAGCACTTGATATGTACTAGCTGTGTAGCCTTCAGCAAGTCACTTAACCCTCTGCAGCACCCCCCCACCCCCGGCAAAAAGCACCCAAGGCCCAGTGTTTGCAGAGCCTCTACCAATATCTTTCAATGGCTTATGCTGCTAGGGTATTCAACTTCAAAGGGCCAAACTCTAGTCAGTTTTATCTGGCTAGGAAAGCCAACCACACGTCACTAGGCTCGGTAGGTCTAGGGGCTTTGCGCCAGACAGAGGGCCACCAAGGGACATTACTCATGAGTACTACCGCTAAGGTGGGAGAGGTGAACCGTGCTGGACACCCTAGCATGGGCGCTGAGGGAGACCTAGCTATGACGCCCTCGAGGAGTGCCCAGTGCAATGGGGGATGGGAGACTGCTTGGTGACTTCACATGTGGCAAGCTCATCAACTTCCAATCCCTTGATGAGGGACTATCACCTTGCGACAGACTCTGCATGTATTCATGCAGACCACCAGAAGGCAAGATAACACGCGCTAAATGCATGGGTCTGACCAGGGGAGGGGAAGGGAACAAGCATTTCTTTTAAATGCCACTCTGTCTGGCCCGTGCCAGTGCTTTACGAATATGATCTCATTCGATCAAGACTTGCTGGAAGAACGGACATTCAAGGTGGAGATTTAAAAGATAGGGAAGAATCTGAAGGCGAGGAAGGGGGCATCCAGCCCTGAGGGGCAGACGGCATGAAGACAGCTTGGGTGATTAGCACAGTGAGTCGGTAAGGAAACCTTAGCCAAAGAGTAGCAAACCCCATTCTTCCTGACTCCAGGTTCAGCGTCCCATCCACAATGACACGCTGATCCTCACCTTCCATTTGCCAAACTTTCTCAATCCTATCTTCACAAAGCTCTGCTCTTCTATTCAGTGAGCATTAAGTACCTTCAATGTGCTAGGCAACATGCTAAGTACTGGGGATACAAAAAGAAGCAAAAGATAACCCCTGCCCCCAAGGAGCTTACAATCTAATGAGAGAGACATAAGCAAACAAATATATACAAACATGCTCTAGACAAGGTAAATAGGAGATAATGAACATCAAACCTAGCTCAAGCCCCATTTTGACTAGACTATTGTAATATTCCCCTCAATGTGTCATTGATCCACCAGCTGCCCGACTAATGCCTGACTTTCTGATGCTGTCACTTTCTTGCTCAAGAAGCTCCAGTGGCTCCCCCTTGCCACTAGGATAATTTGGCATTTAAAGACCTTATTAACCTGTCCCTGGCCTACTTTTCTAGGCTCATTATACATTAGACCCCCTTACCCCCAACTCCTATACTCCTATATTCTGGCCAAACTGGTGTACTTGCTCTTCCCCAATATAAAAATGTATTTCCTACCTCCACACCCTTGGCCAGGCTGTGCCTCACACCTAGTGTTCTACCTTCTCATACATGCCTCTCAGGACTCTTCACTTTATCTAGGCTCAGCTCAACCACAGCCTCCTTCAAAAAGCCTTTTCCTATCTGTTCCCAGTGGGGATGACTTTATAGTCACCTGCCTCTGTACATACTACCTGCTCCTTGTGGAATGTAAAGTCCTTGAGGGCAGGAACTGCCTCAAGTTGATCTTTGTATCTCTCTGCCTGATAGATAGTAGGGACAGAAGAGAGAATGGACCTGTAACTTCATTGTCAGAAAGAACTCCCAGGTGACCAAACTCCCTCTACCAATGCAGATTAGCATCCTCTCTCCAAATAAGAGACTTGAGTGTTCCCTAGAGCAGAGTGGCCTGTCTAGGGTCACACAGCCAGTATGTGTCAGAGGCCAGACTCAAACCCTCTCATCAACAGTAGGGAAAGCCACTTTCCAAGAAGGTGAAACATTGCCCATATATACCCAGTACTCAAACACCTTCTATCTTCAGCAGATCCTTACAATCCCAGGAAAGCTGTCTCCCTGACACAATGTATTTTTTTGTGTACTTTGCTATTTTTATTTTTTCAAGCTAGGATAATGAATGTTCTCCCTGGCGGCTTTGCCAGACTCTGAATTCTAGCTCTTAAAAGATCTGGTCTCCTTTCATTCCCAGCCTCTCTCTCTCTCTCTCTCTCTCTCTCTCTCTCTCTCTCTCTCTCTCTCTCTCTCTCTCTCTCCCCCTCTCCCTTTCTCCCTCTCCCCCCCCTCCCTCCCTCCCTCCTCTTCCCCCCTCTCTCCCTCCATGATTCTCTCTCTCTCCATCTCTACATCCAAAAGGAACTGATCTGGCCAGGAAGAAGACAGATGGAAGATGCCCACACTCCAGTTTTCCCTCTTGGGGAAGGAGAACTTCTGAGCAAAGAAAGACATCCTTTTAGGAAGACCGGGCCTAAGAGAACATGGAGTCCAGCCCTCATATTTTAGGGATACAGAAACAGAGGCCCTGAAAGAGCGACAGGGACTTGCCCCAAGTCGCACAGAAAGTTAGTGGCAAGGTCAGGATGAGGACTCAGATCTCTTGCCTCCCAGTTCAGAGTTTTGTCTCACAAGAGGTGGCCTCGTGGGGCAGTGGATAGAGCCTTGGACATGGAATCAGGATAGCCTGAGTGTGAATCCTGCCTTGGACAATTACTAGCTGTATGACCCTGGACTCTGTTTGCTTCAGTTTCCTCAACTGTAGAACGGAGATAAATAATAGCACTTCCGTCCCAGGGTTGTTATAAGGATCAAAATGTTCTTTTTTCATATTATATGTGTGTATGTGTGTGTGTGTGTGTGTGTGTGTGTGTATAAATGTTATGTATATTTGTAAAGCCCTTAGCATAGCACCAAGTACATCATATATAAAGGCTATTGTAAGAATGATTCTCTAATTACCCAAATCAGGTAAGCAGCAAACTCCCTGAATTATTCTAGAAAAAGAGACACAAGAAAATGGGCATCCTGACTGAAAACTATTTCCATTACTAAAGAGTTTGATTTCTTATCAAGTAGACAGACCCAGTATACCAAGATTATCAATGATCCAAAGAGAGGAACACAATCCCAGCAGCTAAGAATCGAAACAAGGGAAGGGAGAGAGGAATTCCATCATCAATGAAACCTGGTACCCAGAGGATGAGATGAATGCCTACTACATAAATAAGACGCAGAACACCAGGATGTTCACAAACATAACAAACCCTCTCGAATAGCTCAGGGAGGGCTCCCAGGAAGACACGAAGTATGTGACTGAAAAAGGACAAGGGCAAAACTATTATTGGACCTGTGGCCATGAGGATTCTCAAGAAAAGGCAGAGGGAGACGCCACTGCCTGCCATGGATGAACCAGTGAGTCTGGGACTCTGTGTCTGGTGTTCCTGGGAGAAGGGTGCTTTATAAATCTCAAATCACTACACGTACATGAGTAGTTATTATTTCCAAAGTCACAGGACAATATTTGCTTGTCTTTCTAGCATCTGGTTTGAGTGTCACAGTTCCAGAGCTGGAAAGAAATTTGGAGGTCATGTACTGTAACCTTCTTCATTTTACAGATTAAGAAACTGAGGCCCAGAAAGATGAAGTGATTTAGGGAGCAAGTGCCAGAGCCAAGATTTTGCCTCCAGACTGGCAACACCCATTTCTTTGTGCCATCTTGTCTGTGGTTTTGTCCTGCCCTATCACTTTGACTTTGATACCTAGGACAATTCTAGCATGGGCCAAAAACGGGACAATGGGTGAACTTACAGAAAAGAAGGCAATGACCTCAAAGGGCCAGCATACGAGGCTGCTCTCAGATCCTTTCTGGATGGGATTACTAAACGTGGAGACAAGGAGACTACTCTTGACCTAGATTTACGGCAAAGCTTTTGATGAGGTATCTCCTATCAATCTTGTGGAGAGATGTCAGTGAGATGATCTTGCCATCAGACGGTTTCAGAACTGGTTGGATGGCTAGCCACAGTGGTGCAATGTCAATGTGGCAGCAGGCGGAGTCCATCTGTGCTGGGCCCTACACTGTTAAGCACTTTTATCAAGCACTGATTATTGGCAGACAGTCCAAATCAGGACAGAACTAATACACTGGATGACAGAGTCAGGTTCCAAAAGGATCTAGAGACTAGAGCACTATGCTTCATCTAGCAAGATGATAGTCAAGAAAGGTCATTGTGAAGTCTTAAGCTTAGGCAAAAAAATTCAACCTCATGATCATGAGATAGGGAAAAGCATGGAGACACTGCAGTTTTGTGAAAAAGAGCTTAGGGTTTTAGTGGACTGCAAGCTCTGTAAGTCAGCAGTGTGATGTGAAGGCCGAAAAAGCTCATGGGATCCTTCACGACATTAAGGAGGGGACTGCTTCCAGAAAAAAGGTGATTACTCCCCCTTGTCCCCTGCCCCCCTCAGACCTTACCTGAAGACCAAGTCTAGGTCTGGGTGCCCCACTTTAAAAAGGACATAGATGAGATGGAGAGTGTTCAGGGCAGGGCAACTGGGACAAGGAAGGGTCTGGTGTCAATGTCAAATGAGGATTATCTGAAAGAACTGGGTCTCTCTAGAATACTCAGCAAAGACTTGATTTCTGACCTTCAAATATCTGAAGGGCTGCCTTATTTTATTTGGTCCCAGGGGGCAGTGGTTGGGAATTGCCAATAGGTCAGGCTGGGTCAGGAAAAAACTCCCTAACAATGAGGGCTGTTCCCAAGTGCAATGGGTTACCTCCAGAAGGGGTGGGTACTACCTCATGACAGAGAGATGATGGAATCAGAGAACAGAATGAGATATCATTTTTGTACATTATAGGAGTTTTGTTTTTCTCCTTTTTTCCTAGTGGGAAGGAGAAGCAAGAGGAACAAAAACACCAATTTTGTTCATAAAAAAAATAAAATTTAGGGGCAGCTAGGTAGTGCAGTGGATAGAGCACCGGCCCTGGATTCAGGAGGACCTGAGTTCAAATCCGGCCTCAGACGCTTGAACTTACTAGCTGTGTGACCATGGGCAAGTCACTTGACCCCAATTGCTTCACCAAAAAATAAAAATTAAAAAAATAAAAAATAAAAAATAAAATTTGAAAAATGAAAAGAGGTGGTGGGTTCCCTTTCTTTGGAGGTGACCACTTGTTGGGAGTGTTATAACAGAGTCCCCTTTTGTGTATGGGCCAGATGAAATGGCTAAGGAGGGCCCTACGACCAATTCACAGATTTGATGATTCTGGGCCAGAAAACCAATCCCAGACAGACCTCCATTACAAAGTCACCATAAACTTTCCTAATCTTTCCATCTCATTTGATCTTCACAATAATCTCCCAGGGAGGCAGGACAGAGGACTTTTTTTCTCTTTTTCCTCCAAGGAAACTGAGGCTCAGAGAGACAAAGGAATTTACCCACAATCACAGAGCTAAAAAATAACAGAATTGGGATGCAAGCTTTGTGATTTCCAGGCCCACTGTCCTTTAGTCGACAACATTTCATTATCTAAAGAAGATCAAAGAAACATTTAGTCTTGGAAAGGGCCTTAGAGGGCATGTGTGTGCCTCTTTGTATAGATTGGAAAACTGAGGTCCAGAGAAGATGAAGTGAGTTACTCAAGGTCAACTGAGGAGAGATGGGATTTGAACCAAGGACCCAGTGTTCTTCACCTTCACCAAGAATCCTTCAAAATTAAGAAAGCACATCTCATCTTAATCATTCTATTATTTCCGACATACTGACTTCCAAAATTCTAGGGCCTGGTGGGAGTGGCCAGCCAGGGACCATCAGGAACCTATCCGAGACTATACCTAAGACATCTGAGGATGAGGAGAGAACTGCTTTCCCAGTGAATCAGAGGAAGTCTTTTGAAGCCTGAAGGTAGAGTCAGAACAAAAAAGGAGGATATCTGCAGCCTCAACCCAACAGCCTACCCTGCCAATCACCCTAGCCTCCTCCTAGCAAACTGAATCCAGAGTATTTGGTGCTCCCAAGCCTCAGATGATAACTCTCCCCAGTGGTATGCTGGAAGCCCACTCCCCAGAGCTCCATATGCCTGACCCTTGGCCATCCTTCAAGATCCTACTCAGATGCTACCTTCTCCATGAAGCCTTCTGTCCCAGGTCCGACCCCGAGCTGCCTGGGGTTCTTAGTATTATAACCCGTGTTACTTTTATAATCACATTCTTACTCATATAACATTATAATCCATAGCTCGACTTTTTCAGGTAAAGGACTACCCAAAGCCATGGAAGTATCTGAAGAACAGAACTAGAATTTAAATTCAGGTCTTCTGACACTAGACTTGGCTTCTCTATGAGACTAGAAGCACCCTGAAGGCAGGACTAAAGGGTTTATCTCTGTACCCTGCCTGTAGAAGTCAAAGTCAGAAGGCTTGGGTTCAAATCCTGCCTCTGACACTTGCTACCTGTGTGATCTTAAGCAAGTCCCCTAAGTCCTTGGGGCCTCAGTCTCCTCACCTTTAAAATAAGAAGACCAGACTCACTAAGCTGTAAAAGTTCTTCCAGCTCTGCATCTCTGAGTTTATCTCATTACTCCCAATAAAATGAACGTTTAAACAGGTTCATAAAGGACGTAGAAAAATGATGATATGGTGGCCAAGCCTCCTGCCCCCCCTCCCCAGCCCCTTACAATGGCTCTTCTCCCTGGGCCTCAGTTTTGTCCTCTCTAAAATGAGCTCAAAAGTACCTATCACAGGATTATAATTTAAGAACCAGAAGTGACCCCAGAGACCATCTAGCCCAATGCACCTTTATTTTATTTTTTCCATAAAAGTATTTTATTATTTTCCAGTTACATGTACAGATAGTTTGCAACATCTGCCTCTATAAGATTTATAGTTTCAATTTTCTCTCCTCCCTTCCCTCCCCCCTCCCCAAAGACAGCAAGCAATCCGATATAGCCAACCCACCTTTATTTACAAATAAGAAGCTCAGAGACAGATAGTCAGTTCACAGTCGATAGTAAGTGCTTACTATGTGCCAGGAACAGAGGTAAAATGACTTGCCCAAGGTCACACAGGTCACAGGTAGTCCAGCTACACCTTGAACTCAGGTGATTGGACACAAAAGCTCTTCCCACTGTATTCTGTTGCCTCCAGGTTCTTCTATGGGTTGTTAAAGTGAGAGGGGTTTGATGTACATACCCAACCTATGAGGAAGGCCAAGGTCACGCAGCAGCCAGGACTCCAGTCAGGAAAAGAACCAAATGGATCAGAGTGTCCACTGACACCTTGTCACCTTTCTTAGAACAACATAATCTCCAAGTTCTGGAATGCCCCGGGCCAACCTCTTCTCTGTTCCTTGTACACTGGTGTTTCAGACGGTCAGAGATGGAACCTCCCACAAATCACCCATCACAGGATGCTCAGAAGTCACCTCATCACCACAGGGGGCCTTCACCAGAATGAGGCAAGTTCCCCAATCACCAGCAATGAGCTAAGTTACAGGCAGCCCTGGAGGTGACCTCATCTTTCAAGAGAGGCTCGCTGCCTTTTCTTCCAGGACTTCTGACCCAAGCCCACTGAGCCCGCTGCTGCTCTGGCATCATCTGGCCCTCCCCTGCACTCCACCCCAACTGTAAGACACTGACTCATGTTCCTTCCATCGCCACATAGAATAATTTGTTCTAGAAAAGAGTGCCCACTGCCTTGGTGCCCTGGGCAGTGATCCTGGCCAAATGAACCCTGTCTCCAAGGAAGGGAAGCTGTGGCTGGTGCTCTTCTGCTTTGTTATGGCCAGGCCATTACTCTACCTGCCAAGACACCCGCAGAATGAACACATACCCTGAATAAATGCACCCTGCAGGGTAAAACCAGCTCAACCCCAAATCGATAAGGGTACTGCCAACCCAAATGGTTATGTTTAGGGAGGATCACAGGATCACAGATTTGGAGATGGACGGGACCTCAGAAAACCCTGAGCCCAACTGCCCTCATTTACAGATGAGGAAACTGAGACTAAGAGAGCTCAAGTGACTTGTCCAAGGTCCCACAGCTACTTAGTGCCAAACTTGGGTCTTCCCAGCTTCATGTGTGGCACCAAGATTCTCACGCATGCTATTGGCTCTGGCCAAAAGAGGCAGACTTCTAAAACTACAACAAAAAAGGCAAGGTTCTAGCATATATGTTCTATTGTCCTTGGGAAAATGCTTTATTTATTGGGGGTAGGGGTTCCAAACCTGATTGAGATTGTATTAAGAGATTATTATATGACTCTGAAACTCTCATACCCTCTTAATTAGACAGCAAAGAACTATAAGCTGGCCATTCCAAGATGAACTAGTCCACCCCTTCATTGTACAGGTGAGAAAAGTGAGCCCCAAGGAGGGAAAGGGATTGGCCAAAGTCAGAAAGCTAGAATTTGAATCCAAGCTTGTCTCCAAAACCAATGCTTTTTTCCCCAGGTTAGGCTGATGGTCTCTACCAAACCAATGCTTTTATCCCCATGTTAGGCTGGTGCTCTCTAAATTCCATTTCAAAGGATTCCCCAAAAAGTTCCATTTCTAGGATTCACAGACTAGATAACTTCCAACCTGCATGAGGACTCTACATTACTTAACTCACCTGTGTGACCTTGGGTGGGTCACCTTCCCTCTCTAGGCCTCAGTCTTCTCAAGTGTAAAATGAGAGGATTGGACTAATTGGCCTGAGATGCCTCCCACTTCAAATCCTAGACAACTTCTTTCTCTTAAATTTTTAAACCAAGTACAGGCCTTTACTTTCCTTCTGGGAACTTCCTCCTAACCCACCTAAGTTCTTCCAGGTGCGCTAGAGGACCCAGAATAGTCAGGCACCTTCAAATTACAAAGCTATTTTAACCACCTCAGAGCAAGTTTGCAATCCATCAGTAAGAATCTCAAGTTCTGGACATGGGAGGGCAGATCTGGGTAGGAACTTCTGCACCCCTTAAAGGGCTTAAAAACAACAGCGAACAGAAAATTCTACCTGGCCATTCCACTGAAGGCTGGGGAATATAGATAGGGATATACAAAGAGGAGTTTTTCTTCCTCCCAAGTTTTCTCCCATGCCGGTAAAATATGCAAGAGTGGCCCTGTTATTAGCATTCTTCTTTTCAAAGACTGAACATAATTTCAAGCCTTCCAGTCTTTATTTCAAGTCATTTCAGGAAGGTACAGAGGACTGCTCTGCCTTCGCTGGTGTCAGCCACACGTCCGGATTTAGCCCCATCTGTGAATTTCTGTAACATGCTTCAAACAAAGGTTTTGTAAAGATCAAGGAAGACCTAATGCTCCCCTTCCCCCCCCCGGGGTTTTCCATGATCCCCACTCCCAAAGTGTGTAAGAAGAGAAGCAGGACAAGTCCTCTGGCTACCTGGCCTCTTCACCCAAGACCCTCCCCAACAGCAAACAGTAGGCAACCCATTTCCAATGGGGCTTCTGCACACATCTAGCACACCTCATCAGTCAATAGAGCCATTTGCCTCTCAGGCTCCCTGGACTGCTGAGTCGATCTGACATTCTGAGTGGCCCAAGCATGAGAAGGAAAATGGGGAAAAGTTTGGGGAAAAACCCCTCATTAAACCACTTTTGGTCCCTCACCAGCTTCCCTCCAACTTCTCTGTCTACACTGAGGACAGCAGCCCTGGGGAAAGGGAGACTCAATCAAACACTGCACCATTTATTAAATGCCTGCTGCATTATGATGCCTGGCTCTGGGGGAGGTATAACACCAAGACAAGATACGAACCCAGTCCCTATGGAGTTCACAGGATATGAAAAGACCAGCCACAAAGGCAGCTAGTGCTATCCAAAGTTACCCTATGAGGATGAAGATGAAGATGAAGATGATGATGTGGGTTCTGCCAAGGGTTTGTAGACATCTGATCCTCCCAACAAACCCTCTCAGGCAAGAACTCCAGACATTATTATTATTGATGATGATTATATTGATATTGTTATTATTATCATCTGCATTTTACAATTGAGGAAACTGAGGTAGAGGTGAAGTGAGTTGTCCAGAGGCACACAACTTGTATCTGAGGCTAGATTGGAATTCAGGTCTTCTTGAGGCTCTATCCACTGTGCTACCCGGCCAGCCAAAGACAATCAGAGAAAGCTCTGTAGAGATGGCGTTTGATAATTCAGTGGGAGAAGAGGAGGAGGGTGAATTCAATTTGCCCATCATTTATTAAGCACCTGCTGTGTACCAGGTACTGGGGATAAAAAAATAAAACCTCATCCTACAAAATGACATGAACAAAGAAGCAGAGGGAGAAGTTTAGCTAGACACGGAAGGAAAGGAAGACTGAGGAAGCCTCACAGGGAAAACATCTGGAAGCCCAGACTTTGGCTTTCAGATCATCTGGAGTCCAGGGGCTGGTACTTGACCTGGGTTTGGGGAACTTATTAAGAGCTGTTTCAGTGGAGTTGTTTTACTTTGGAATCCTCTGTATTTTACATTCTAGATTTAAGAAGATGATTCTGAAGGGTCCGTAGGCTTCAACAGACATGGCAGGAGGGGGATGACGGCACAAAGATTCAGAATACCTGATGAGGTCCAACCTCACTTAGCAGCCAAGAAAACGGAAGTTCAAGGCCAGAAAAGGAGCTGCCCAAGTCCCCAGAGAACACTAGGATCTGAACCTGAGTCTTCTCACACAGTCAGAACCCATGCTTACTGACGGTTCTGAGGGCAGTGTTTTTGTACCCCCCCCCGTGAATAAAATGCTGTCAAGCAGGCTACACATTTTAGAGACACAAAACCACCAGCAGTGTGACCCTGGAAGGGTCCCACCATCCCTTCTCTGGGACTCAAGTTTCCCTGTCTGGGGAACGGCCCTGAAAGTCCCTTCTAGCCCAGACAGTCTGATGAGGCACTAAGTAGTAAAAGGACCTCAGCTCAGCCTACTAGGCTTCTCCCCTCCTGTCTAGCTGACTACTCCATGGTAGGCTCACTGTCAGGCTGGCAAAGTGACAGTCACTGCCCAGAAAATTGAATTTTAAAAAAAGTATTTTAGCTCTTCTCCCCGCCCCGTCCCCCAGTTAGGAAATCCTGAGCTAAACATAAACCCAGCTCTGGAAATCATTGAGCAAAATGCCAAATTCTGAAGGATGCCCCAGAGGCACCTTAAGAGAGTCCAAGAGGGGGCTCTGGGGGCTGCTGCCAACAGGAAGGAAGCACGAGGTGGCAGAAGGACTCGGGAGGCTCAGAACCGAACCCTGCCCAGACACTGGGGCCCTCTGAGGTTCCTCATCTTCCTCTGGAAAACAGGCAGGCAAAGGCAGGGAGGGCAAGAGAGAAGGCCTTGGGGTCTTGGAGCAGCTGGGGTATTAGACAGGCTCAGTTCAGGGGCCTGGGGGAATTAGCTCACTCTCCACCATCCCTTCCAGCTCGGAATCGATGATCCCGAAAACCTCACAGCATCATCGAAATAGAAACTGTTTTCTAATCCGGGAACTCTTAACCTCTTTTGTGTCCTGGCCCCCTCGGGCAGTGTGGTGAAGCCTATGCTAATACCCCAGCTGCTCCACGCCAGCCCTTTCAGAAGGCTTTTATGCATAAAATGAAATAACTGAAGATAAACTAAAATACGGAGGACTGACAAAGGAAATGACTTCTATCAAAATATAATGATCAAAACGCTTTGAAAAACAAGTTCCCAGGGCTCTAACTGCTAATCCTTTAAGCAATATGCCCCCCATATTCAAGACAACCAGGGCCACGGTCCAGTTTCACTTCCCAGAAAGAGACACAGACCCAGATAGCCCAGAAAGTGAATTCAGTCATAGGTTCAAATCCCACCTTTGCAACTTACTACTAGCAAGTTATTTCCTCTTTCAGGCACTCAATTTCCCCATCTGTAAAAGGGGGCACTGGACCATATGACCTCTGAGGACCATCCCAGGTCTAGATCTGTGATCTATGACCACATCAGGTATGAGGGTCCCCTCTCCAAGCACAGTCACACTGGACCACACGTGGGCTGTCCGTGAGGTCCTCTCTGGGCCAAGGGAAAAGCTTACTGTGGCTCACTGGGCCACAGCTCGCTAGGAACAAAGGCCTGCCCCAGTCAACAGTATTCCAGCAGGACCTACCCTCAGTTTGGAGCCCCACGTGGCGCCAGGCGAGCCTGGGGGCTAGCAGGCCCATCTGCATGTTCCCTCTCCGACTCATCACCATAACCAGGTTGATTCCAGAACTGCTGTGCCTTTGCCACTATAGAGGAGATTAAAACACAATCAAGCCGAAAGTTATCCCCCCCCAAAGCCACCTAAAAACAGAGCAGCTCCAAAATAAAACCAATTTACATATTTTAGACCAAATTAAAGAGTAAAAGCTCAGGAATCCCTTTTAATAGCCTGAATAATAAATGCACATTTATGTAAAGCTGCCTCGGGGGAATGGTAACTGTAAGGACAACTTCTCCAATATTATTCATAAATATCACTTTTGTTTTGGCATTACAGGGAGAATCTGGGCTTCTGGGAATTATGCTCTCTGCACCCTCGTGTATTGCTGCGGATAATTAATATTGACGAAGAGCACCGGGCCCAGTGCTTTCTATGCCCGTTGGAGGCCTAACGGGAAGCACCATGAAAAGGGATGCGTCAAGTCCTCTCAGAATCATGAATCGTGAGGTTCTCATCTTCCACTCCGCTCTCAGGGACGGGACGCCCTCACTGCTGCCATGGCCCGAAGCCCAAGGACGTGGGCAGAGCCGCCTCTTTGCATGAGAGGATAGGTGGATTCTTCAAAGGGCCCATTTTTCTCTTTAAAGTTCAGACCAACCTGCTGTTTTTCATGTACAACCCAGAGAGCAACACCGGTCACTGTGAGGTGCTCAGCTCAGCAGGATGAGGGGGACTAGATCCTCAGAAATTGATCTCAGCTCATGTCAGGGCACCAGGCGGGACAGTCTCCACTGCTGCTGTATCAGACACATGTTTTCCACGCAGACCAGTGGACAGAGCCAAGATCCCTCCGACACAGGCTGTGGCTCCCTCTGTGATTTGGTAGAAAGCCTTCGGGAATAGTCGGTCATCCCACTCCGCCTCTGGGAGAGAAGTATCTGCGCACGTACGCTGTGTCTCCTTGGCTAGACTGTGTGCGCCTTGAGAGCAGGGACCGTAAATGAAGGACAGCGTAGAGAGGACGCGTTCACCCACATAACCAGGGCATATCTATACAGGGGGGGGGTCTGAGCTCATCAAAGGAAATCCACTGGTAAATGTCTGGTTCTAAAAAGAATAGGGGACAATGGTCGCAGTGCTAATGGGCCACTCCCACAAGGGGGCCAACCCAATGGAAATATCCCTACCCATCACTGTCTCCAGCTGAGGGACGCAGGACAGGGCCCAGTAGGTGACACTTAGTGTCCACCCGCCTCTCCTCTACCATCTTCTCACCAGCCCAGGGCCTGCATTCCAGCAGGCACACAGAACATATCAGGGACTGAAGAGGAATTATTTCTACACAGAGTTCCCAACTCCTGGATGTGGAGGGCTGAATAGGCCACATGTCCAAAAGAGAGCCTTTCTCATAACCCTACCCAGATTTCACCCAAATGACAGATCTGGCTAAGCCGGTCCCATAAGGCTTTCCCTACATCTCTATGGGCCCTCACTCTCCACCTATGTCTTAACCACGCTCTTTGGGATACTCCCTGGCCCCAAACCCTTTTCTGCCTGCCTAGTAAACCACCTCATTTTCTTAAGACAAAGACATGGTGGAAGGGAGTATAGATTTAAAAAGCAACCTTAAAAAAGTGCAGCCTTTAACATTATTATCCCAAGGATATCTACATCTCCTGTCAGTGTAGAAACTAGCACCGATATTTCTCTGAATACCTCAGCCCCACCCACCCTGATGCAGCACCGTCCTAGGCACACATTAAATGCTCAATAAACAGACACATCTAGGAGTGGAGACCATATGCAGGGCACAGGCAAAGGGCTCTAGCAGACACATGACACACACCTGGTTTCCATTCCCAAAGGGCCAATGGTCAAACATGAGAAATAGGATGGGTAGCATTTATATAGTAATTTAAGGTTTGTAAAGCACTTTACCATCTCATTTGATTTACTTTTTTAAAAAAAGATAAAATACAATAAATGCCCCCTTCAAAAAAAGGAAGGGAGGGAGGAAGGGAGAGAGAGAAAGAGAGAGGGGAAAGAGGGAGGGAGGAAGAGAGGAAGGAAGAAAGGAAAGGAGGAAGGAAAGGACAGATTAGTTAAATGGGGTACACTGTGAACAAGCTTTCCAGAGTAATCTGTTCAAATGTAAATTTGACAGCCATTATTAAGTGCCTACTGTGTGCAGGAACTGATAGGCACTAGAGATACAAAGATATAGTGGGGGGGGGGGAACCAGCACAGATCCTGTCCTCAAGGGTCTCATCTTGTTTCCTGAACCAATGATCAAGTCTATAATTTACCAGAGTAAATAACTTTTCCTTCTGAATCTCTGACAGTACATTTACCATTACAGGCCCTCATAGTCCATTCTGTTTTGTAAAAATACTATTCAGGGGCAGTTAGGTGGCACAGTGGATAAAGCACCGGCCCTGGATTCAGGAGGACCTGAGTTCAAATCCGACCTCAAACTCTTGACACTTACTAGCTGTGTGACCCTGGGCAAGTCACTGAACCCTCACTGCCCTACCCCCCCAAAAATACAATTTAACTGCTTCACACTTGGACACAAACCGATATTTCCAATTCTTTTTTAACCTCTTAAGATCAGGATTTTGAATGATTAAAAAAAGTGAAGAAAGAATATCCTTTTCCATGGCAAAGCCGCTGGCCAGTTATCCTCTGGCCAGATCCCAGAACCCCCATGCTTCTGCACCCACTGGACATTCTTTTGGGAAGATGGGCATGAAGGCCTGAATCACATTTTTTTCCAGCAGCCAAGTTAGTTACCCCCCCAAAGCCAAGAACAACAATGGTGCTGACCTTATTTCTTAACCTTCTCACTGTCTTTTCAAACCAAATTGAATTAAGAATTCCTTCCTGACTCCCACAGTTTACCTTCTTTATTAAAGAGAAAGTCTTCTGTATTCACAATTCAATAGGTGAGAGTGTCCCTGGGCTGTGGGCCCCAAGGAAGAAGACACACACTTCCATACAGAACTCAACCAGCCCAGGCCAAGCTGGACTCCCACTGTGAGCCACTGGGGGAATGTTGCTTAGCTTATCTATGCTCCAGCTAGGTGAAATACCTAATTACGTTAAAGATAAAGGTTCAAAGGTAGGTATTCCAAGCCACTGGCCAGGGCAAGATGGAAGGTGGTCAGCTGCCCGATGTATGCTTGGTCAGGGCCCATGTTGGATCCTTGGTGCCGTTACCCCTTCCCCAAATAGAGTCTTTTCTTTTGAGTCACCCTTTCCCCTTTCTAGTAATTCCAAATTATTACTATATGTAATGGACAACCCCCCCAATCTCTTTTGACCAGTGTAAAGTCAATGACCTATAAAAAGCCCTCTGCCCCCAAAACACAGAGATCAAAAATAAACAAAGCTTATCTAGAAACTAGAAAGGGATAAAACATAAAGCAAAAAACAAAAATCTGTCTATCTCTGCCTGTGTGTGTCTCTCTCTCATTCTGTCTCTCTCAGTTTCTCTGTTTCTGTTTTTCTGTCTCTGTCTCTCTCTCTCTCACACACACACACACTCACACACACACACACACACAGAGGCATGCCTTTAACCTCCTTCCCTTTCTCCTCTAACCTCCCACACCAACAAGAATGAGAATGCAATTACTCATCTGCAAAAATGCTTTCCATCTTGGGCATTAATAGCACACCCTATGACATGGAGCCCACGGGTGGTTTCCTGTGGTGGCAGGTAAAGGTGCTGACTTTTCTGAACTCTACAGGGATGGATTTGGTTTTTTCACCTTAATCTTTCTGAAGTTTTACCTATTTGAGCATAAATGACTTTTTGGGGATCGGAAGATGCTTCCAATACGCAACAACTACCTCTTCTCTGCCCCCTCACCCCGCCCCCTCCATCTACAGAGGCCCATATGTGCACGCACTCACACATATATTTGGTCATGCCAAAGCAAGTCACAAATGCACACATCGACACGTGTGCTGCATTAGGTGGAGGGAAGGATACCTTCTCATTCTATCAAAAAGGACACATTCTGTCCAGCCTGGCCCAACAACTGGACAATGCGCAAGGTAGCCAGCTCTGAAGGTTCCAACTGTCTGTACCCCTTCCTCCCCCCAAAACCCCTAATGACATTGAACAAAAATACTGCATTGCACCATTTGCCAGGGCAGAGGAGTGTATCTGGCGGCAGCTGCCCACCGTACACCAACAAATATACATTTTAATGTGTCCGGGCATGTAAATGAAGTATCTGTTGGTCACAGATTGCGGGAACAGACGAGGAGATCTATCAAGGAGAGTGCACCTCCAGAGATGTACAATGTAATCCATCTCTCTCTCTCCCTCTCTCTCTCTCTCTCACATACATACACACACACACACACACACACACACACACACACACTGAGCCCCTGTTTGTGGGACCCAGTAATTCTCAGTCTGCTTTTTTGGTGGCATTTGTGTGGGTCTTTTTATTTTTTAATTTAGGTAAGGCCTGAGTTGGTGGAGTCCAATGTCGCTTGCTTATGAACACGAGTCTCTGCATGCAGATAAAATGTAGGTTTTCTCCATATACTTGAAGGAGATGTGAATCAAGGAAGGAGGAAGAGAATTAAAACCCAAGGAACTTACATTTAAGTCACCATCTTGATGCCCACAGTACTTCTAAGTTGAAAGCTGCTGTCTCTAATTCTCTGCAAAGAAATGCTCTTGGAAACATTGATGCATGCAAAAACACCCCTCTAAAAAACTCACCAATTCCTAGGCTTGCCATTTCCATTTGGAGGATCCCTAATAGAGAAGGCAACCCAACAGAACCGAAGGCCACCTGTCCCCATCAATAATCATCAATGCTTCACCACAGAGATCATTTTGCTTAAATGTTTCCTACTCGGGTTGGTGCTATCATCTCCCTTTAAAACAGACACAGCATTTTTCAAACACAGACTTTACAAAATTCACAGAATTTTTAAAAAGAGAGAGGGTTTTGACATGAAGAAAGAAACAAAGTTTTTAAGGGGGGGACACCCAACCTAAGAAAGCCAAGCTAGGCCGTCTGCATCTATCCTGGAAGCACTGTGGAGGTAAATGAGAGGAGATGAATGGAGTTAAGGGTGTCGCCAATAGCGATGGGATTTCTTTTTAATCAAAACACAAATGATTCCTTTAAGTCATTTATTCCTAAACTACAGTTTTCCAGATTAGTTCCCCCTCCCATCCCCCAGCCCCTTATGTTTGTTTATTCCCTGTGTCTCCGGGTTGAGTGATTATGCCATGTTTTCTCTGAGATCCTGAAATTCACAATCCTCAAGACTTCCTGAGAAAGATTCCTAGTCAGACTTTCCATTTAGGAAATGCCCCTCTGTGTTAGCTTCCCACCCGCAGACAGCAGAGAAGGGTCTTTTTAAGACAAAGGAAGGACAAAGATCAGTAGTGGAAACACGTGCCTTTGTTACAACCTGAACCCAAATCACGGTCCCTGAAATGAATTTTCCATTTCCCTCCAGTAGCCCACAAAATAAAAATATCAGAAAAAGTGACTGGAAATGAAACTAAACCTTCATCGATGAGCATTTTCTAAGGAAGCTCAAAGCACCCAACCTGGTGGACAGGGAGAAGTTTATGAGATTAAGACAGCGAATAAGGGTTTAAGTGCTACTAAGACATCTATTTTATGCCTTGTTGAGGGAAGAAATGAGGGTTTGAGCCTTGAAAGTTAAAAAAAAAAGGAAAAGAAAAAATAATCTATGTTGTTTTCTCTCCCCAAAAGAACTAAAGCAGAAATCTCATTGAGAGAAGAGCTGAAGGGAAGATAGACTGCGAATGTAAAAGCTCTCATTTCTTGTAATGTGCACTTACACATGCCCCCCCCCCTCATCTAAAGGCCGTGATAGCTGTGATCGGCAGGGCCACCTTTCCCTCTTGAGAAAGGTGAGTGCCCAGCTGCCCTCCCTTTAAGTGGCTAGAAGGGAGAGAGCCAACCCTCCCCCCCCCCACCCCAATCCTCGCTACACAGTAATCCATTCACTGTCTAAACGCCTACCACACCTGGAGCCACCAGGACCCACCATCATGGGAGGAAGAGACTTTGCCTAAATCACGCCAACTCTGCGTGTGGATGCGTGCCTGTACCTCATGCTACTCAAGACACTCACAAATAGCCGTTTCTGTTTGTTTGTTTTATAAAGACTGGTTTGTGCCTGAGCAAGACTCGGAAGCATAGAGAAATCAGCACCTCAGCCTGGGTGGAGAGCGACCAGGAGGAGAGACTCTTGCTGAAAAGCCAGTGCTTAGAGATGAAGGCAAGCCAAGAAGGGAAAGGACAGAGATTTTTATATGGAAATAGAATTTTTTTTTTTAGTAATTTCTATTAGCAAATAGATGACCAGGGACAAGATGAGGTGACCTTTCCACATTATCACCTGGTTTCTCAAAGTTAAAAAAAAATTCCCCAATCCCTCAAGACCTAATCTTTCCCTCCCTCCTGCTCTCCGAAGGACGTTTGCTGGAAATTTCTAAGAAATGATCTGCAGGCACAATCAGCCGGGCAACTTCCCGATTACATCGCTGTCAACTCCATTCAATATAATTTACATTTTTTTCCTCCTTGCCATTTTTTACACGTACAGTTTTGCAGCAAGAAAAAGCATGGGGGAGGGGGGCAGAAAAAAGGAAGACTCCCTCCTCCCTCTCCTTTATTTCCTCCCCCCCTTTAAACTGAGAGGCAAGCGAACAGATGCTTAAAAATAGATTTCTGGAAATCGGCGTACAGCAGTCAGAAATGTAATTAACACCTCTTTATGGGGAATAATTAAAGTTGTGCGGGCCGGCTTTGTGGCCGGGGAATCGAGGGGCCCCCGCCCCCCCGGTTTCCGACAGTGTTTGCAGTCTTCTCACACGACAACCACCTGCTCCCCCTCCTTGGCTTCCCCGATGCCTGTTTCCCCGGCAACCTTTCATTCTCTCTTCCTCCCAGAGATGGCTTTCAGTGGGCCGCTCAGTCGAATCTTGTTTGTTTTACACCCATCACAACAAGCAAGGAGACAAAGGCAGCCTCCAGAAGAGGAGAGAGACCCCAGCTTTGTCCTCCCCTACCTCAGCACCCACCAACTGGCCAGCCAGAGCTAAGAGCTGCCGGGGGCTTGGCTGGGGGGGGGGGTGGCATTCGGTTTAAATATTCAGGACACGGATATATGAATTTTCAACATTTCCCCCTTTCCCATCCCCACCTTGAGCTCTGACATTTATTAGTCTATAGAGCTTTTTTAAGGAACTGGGGGTTGCGGGGGGGGGGGGGTGGGTGTGCATAAGATGGGAGTGAGAGAGGAGTTTCCGATTTCTTGTTCAGAAAAGGAGGCACCAAAAATAGACTTACTACTCTGGCAAGAAAGGGATTTTTTTTTGACTAGTCCCCCCCCCATCCTGCCCCCCCCTTCCAAAGCAAACAATTTCGCTTCACAGTCTTGTCTGTTTCTACCAAAAGAACCCCCACCCCAGCCGTCCCCCTTTCTTGGCATGCACTTGGCGGGGGGGAGGGATATACAGGTCACTTGGACCATCAGTCGTGGGGGAGGGATGGATAAAGGATCAAGGAGCTGAATCTAGAAGACCCCAAGAAGCCCCAGGACATCGTGACAGTCACAGACACCAGCACAGGCTTGGCTGGAAAGTGTGTTCATTAGAAGAGATAGAGAGAGAGAAAGAAACAGGGAGAGGGTGTGCATGTGTGCATGTGTGAGTGTGTGTGTGTGTGTGTGTGTGTGTGTGTGAGAGAGAGAGAGAGAGAGAGAGAGAGAGAGAGAGAGAGAGAGAGAGAATTGTGTGTGTGCACACACGCGTGCAGACCCTGCCATTGTATCCAGATTCCTATTTTCCTGTCTTTTAGGATGCTTGTAGAGAGACACAATTGGGTGACCTGCCAAGCCACCTAAGGTCCACAGCCCACTGCTCCCCCCTCCCTGCGCGCACACACACACACAATTCTCTCTCTCTCTCTCTCTCTCTCTCTCTCTCTCTCTCTCTCTCTCGGACACGAGTGTCCCCCGCCCCAGCACCACCACGCAGGCTCCAGTCCATTCACTTACCATTTTTAAGCCATTCCACTCCATCCGTGACGGGAAGATGGACCCTCGCACGGTGTCAGGAGCAAAGAGAACATTACGTAAAAGCTGGCATCCCTTCCAAACGCCCTGCTGCCCGCCCGGCGAAGCCACCCATCCCCACACACGCCAGGCTCCTTGACACATGCAAGCCTCCTCCTCCTTTTCATGAGGTCATGACAGGGGACTCTTTGAAACACAATATGCAGCATTTACCCGAGCCCAGAGAGATTGCCCTTCCTGCCCACCCTCCTGTGCCCGCTGCGCAGTCCAGCCAAATGCCACTGCCCACAGCATCAGGACTTGGGTAAAGAAGGGCTACATTTTTAGTGCCAAAATGTGGACAAGACCCAAACCCCAACACTCACCTTACCCCCCACCCCCCACTAAAAAAAAATCCCAAACACACATCCACACACCCTTTCTCCAACCTAAAAAAAAAAAATCCCTTGGTTCAGCCTTTCCATTTTTACTGAGCTCTCTGAAGAAAGCAGCGGCTTTTCCCGCCCACCCCCTCCACCTTATTTTGAGAAGGGAAAAAAACCAACCACAATGACCTTAAAAATGACATAGCCGCTATTACCCCCAGGCTGCCCTTCCTTACTGGATCTGCTGACACCATCCACGCCAAAGAGCTAATCAATGAAAGAGGAACCCCACCAACAGAAAGTAAAAACCCAGCACGAGCAGAAGGCTGACTGAGGGTGTAGACAGACAGGCTTCTTTTCCCTTTAAACTGCAGTCACACAAACAAAGAATATAAATTTACCAATACCTACCATCACCATTCTTAGAGGCAAATATTGGGTCTCGCAAGGCTTCGACTCTTCTCTCAGATTTGGCAAAGGTTTCCGCTTTATTATGGTTAATAGGATTCTTTCAGATCCACAAAGCAAAGTGTGGACATTAATATAGTCAACCACGATTTTTTTTAAGAGGGGGAGGGTTAAAAAAAAGACAAAAAAAGGGGAGAGGAGAGCCGAGTACGGTGTGTTCGGAGCCCCCCGATTCTAGGACGTAGGTAAGAACAACTGAATAGAGAGCCTCGCTGAAAATTGGCTTCCAGCCTCTCCTTTTTACATCCATTTATGGGACCATCTGTCAGCCAGAGCCCAGCGCCCATTGGCTAGGGAGACCGAGGGAGGCGTTGAAGCATCAGGCGCTATTTAAATTAGCTCCTGCCAGATTGACGATGTTAATGATTCGATGACCTCTACAACAACAGAGACCACATTTCTGAACTGCTTCGTGTGTCTAGTAATTAAGGCCCAGCTGAAAGCAACAACATCCATGCATGGATTTTTTTTTTAACCTATCTCCTCCCTCCCCTTCCAGGCACTCCCAACAAGGGCAGGTCACCCGCGGTGGTCTGCAAACCTTAGCAGAGGGAGGGTCCTACCTTCCTCCCCTGGACAGTCCAGGGGTTCCTCCATCCGCTCCCCATGCTGACGAAGCCTGGCTTTCTCGGCCTGTCCACTGTAGCGTTCTAGTCAGCTGTATGTATGGTTTAAAAATACGACAGAAGCTGAACTGGGTTCCTCAGTACTGCTGTTGGACGAAGGCAATGCCTCTTCTGTCTGGAGCAGGGGCACTGGGCGGGAGCAGGGGAGGGAGAGACGGCACGAGACCTGAGCTGGCATTTCCAGGAGGCGGCAGCTTCAAGATCCCCCCTCCCCCACGATCTGCCTAAGGAAGTTTGGGTCTAAGAGTGATTTTCTTAATGGAAGGAGGGGGGAGAGAGCAGCTGTCCAGGCTCTGTCGCCTATGTCGCTGCATTGTTCCTTCTTTCTACCCAAGAGAAAATGATGAACGACTTATTTTAATGGAATTATTTCTCAACTCTGGTAGGGGCACAACTGGCAGGAGACATGCCCCTCCCTCTCTCGGCCTGTACCCGCTTGCTGGGCAACAGTAGCAGTGCTCATAGAGATTGTCGCAAGCTGCAAACTGGACTTAGAATATCCTAAACTGGACGAGTGTTCTCAATCAGGAGAGGCTCCATGCCCCTTGCCCCCCACTGCTGTTCACAAGAGCCTGTGAAAGCTCCACACTGATTACATAAACACGCCGCACACAACTGGTATGCCCAGAACATACACCCGGTGCACCTGCCCTCGCCTGGCTGCCTGCTGCAGCTGCCAACCTAGACGGGGGACTCCGTCCCCCAGAAATGTCCCCCATTTGGGGTCAACAAGTTTACTGGGAAATATACTTAGGTCACAAATATTCTCCAAGATGGCACCAAGACTGAAACCCTAGAGAAAAAGAAATGGGCACTAGACAGGTCCCCGCTAGATCTCAAGCCCATGGCTTCCTGGGGTGGGTGGGGAAACAAACTGATTTGGGGGGCACTTTTAATTTTCCTAATTACTAGTACTAGCCCTGTGGTACAGGATCAGGAGTGTGCTTCTTCCTTCAGTGCAAATACCAGAAACACAACAGCCCTATGGGTAGATTACAGAATCCATGTGTTTAGATCTGTATGTGTCTGTGTGTGAATCTTTCTTTCTCTTTTGGGGTGTATGCGTGTGTACGTATTTGTGGGTTTTCCCCCCTTGTAGTTAAGCCACACTGCTCAGAATAAAAACACATGGACTCAGAAAATAGGAAACATCAAATACATAGCTGCTTCAGGTGGAAAAGACGCAACAGTTCTGATTTCTAGGTGACAAACTTGGCTCCCACCTGAAGGGCACTGAGAGCCACATGAGTTTCTACAATATTTGCTGAGCTGGGTAGGGCCAAGGATGCGTCTGTGGGTTCCCCGGCCTATAAGGTTTTATCATATGCACACAAGCGATACATATCTGCTCCCTGACACACCAACACAAAGTCTCATGAGCTCGAGCGTGACCCGGCCGGTGTTAAGACATTGTGGGGCGACAATACTCACGAACCCCCCAGAGAAGCTGGTTGCTTAACAAAAAGTGTTTGCTTCGTGTTTCTCCAGAGGTTATAGAAAATAAAGAAGGCACTAAAAAGGCCCCCTTCTCCCCAGCCCTCCTGGCCTCCACACCCTTCACAGCAGGGGACAGAAGAATTAACCACAGGGCCAGCCCCAGATATTCCAGCCACTTCTCTGAAACATTATCGAAGATGCTTTAATGGCAGACTAAGAACCCATGTATGCACTTTGCCCAAGGACTGATCTTGGCTCCAGAAACCTCCCCCGACCCCAGTCTCTCTCCAGACC